>NW_027202617.1:0-190137 GCF_024711535.1 Dipodomys merriami | reverse complement strand
AGGGTTAGGGTGAGGGTTAGGTTTAGGGTGAGGGTTACAATGAAGGTGAGGGTTAGGGTTAGGGTTGAGGTTAGGGTGAGTGTGACGGTTAGGATTAGGGTTAGGTTTAGGGTTATTTTTAGGGTTAGGGTTAGGGTTATGTTTACCTTTGTGGTTAGGGTGAGACTGAGGGTCAGGTTTAGGGTTAGGGTTACAGTGAGGGTGTGGTGTATGGTTAGGGTTAGGGTTACGGTGAGGGTGAGGGTTATGGTTAGGTTTAGGGTTAGGGTTAGGGTTAGGGTTAATTTTAGAATTAGGGTTAGAGTTACAGTTATGGTGAGGTTGAGGTTGAGTGTTAGTGTTAGGGTTAGGGTTAGGGTGAGGTTTAGGGTTAGGGTTAGGGTTAGGGTTAGGGTGAGGTTTAGGTTTAGGGTTAGGGTAAGGGTGATGTTTAGGGTTAGGGTTACAGTGAGGGTTAGGGTTATGGTTATGGTTATGGTTATGGTGAGGGTGAGGGTGAGGGTGAGGGTTAGGATTAGGTTTAGGTTTAGGGTTATTGTTAGGGCTAGTGTTAGGGTTACCTTTACGGTGAGGGTGAGGCTGAGGGTGAGGTTAGGGTTAGGGTTTTGGTGAGGTTTAGAGTTAGGGTTACAGGTAGGGTTAGGGTGAGGGTTTGAGTTAGCGTTAGGGTGAGGTTTACGGTGAGGGTTAGGGTTAGGGTTATGGTTAAGGTGAGGGTCAGTTTGACGGTTAGGGGGAGGTTTGGGTTGAGGTTAGAGTTAGGGTTAGGATTAACGTTAGGGTGAGGTGAAAAGTTAGGGTGAGGGTTAGAGTAAGGGTGAGGTTTAAGTTTAGGGTTAGTGTTAGCGTGAGGGTTAGGGTTAGGGTTAGGTTGAGGGTTTGGGGGAAGGTTAGGTTTAGTGTTAAGTTTAGGATTAGGGTTAGGTTTAAGGTTAGTGTGAGGGTGAGTGTTAGGATTAGGGTTAGGGTGAGGGCTAGTGTGAGGTTTAGGGTTAGGGTTAGGTTTAGCGTGAGTGGTAGGGTGAGGTGTAGGGTTAGGGTAAGGGTAGGTTTTAGTGTGAGTGTTAGGGTTAGTGTTTGGGTTAGGTTGAGGGTAAGGATTAAGGTGAGGGTTAGGGTGAGAGTGAGGGTGAGGTTTTGGGTTAGGGTTAGGTTTAGGGTGAGGTTGAGTTTGAGGATTAGGGTTAGGATTAGGGTTATGGTTAAGCTGATGGGGCGGGGGAGGGCTAGTGTGAGGGTAAGGGTTAGTGTGAAGGTTAGTGTGAGGGTGAGGGTTAGGCTGAGTGTGAGGGGTGAGTGTGAGGGTTAGAATTAGGGTGAGGGTTAATGTTAGGCTGAGGGTGAGGGTGAGGGTGAGGGTTAGGTTTAGGGTTAGGGTTAGGATTAGGGTGAGGGTTAGGGTAAAGGTTAGGATGAGGGTTAGGTTGAGGGTTATGGTTAGGGTTAGGGTGAGGATAAGCTTTAGGGTGAGGTTTAGGGTGATAGTGAGGGTTAAGGTTGTCATGAGTGTTGAGGTGAGTTTTAGGGTGAGGGTTAGGTTAGGGTTAGGGTTAGGGTGAGTGTGAGTGTTAGGGTTAGGGTTAGGGTGAGGGTTAGGGTTAGGGATAGGGTGAGGGTTAGGGTGAGGGTGAGTGTGAGCTTGTAGATGAGGTTGAGGCTTAGGGTAAGGGTTAGGTTTAGGGTGAGGGTGAGTTTGAGGGTTATGGTTAGGGTTATGCTGAGTGTGAGGGTGAGCGTTAGGGTGAGGTTTAGTGTTAGGGTGAGGTTTAGTGTGAGGGTGAAGGTTAGGCTCAGGGTGAGGGGTGAGGGTTAGGGTTAGGGTTAGGGTTAACCTTATGGTGATGTTAAGGTTTAGGGTGAGGGTGAGGGTTAAGGTTATGGTTTGTGTTAGGGTGAGGGTTAGGGTTAGGTTAGGTTGAGGGTTAGAGGGAAGGCTAGGGTTAGGTTTAAGGTTAGGGTTAAGGTTAGTGTGAGGGTGAGTGTTAGGATTAAGATTAGGGTGAAGCCTAGGATGAGGGTGAGGTTTAGGGTTAGAGTTAAGGTTAGGGTGAGGGGTAGGTTGAGCGGTAGTTTTAGTGTTAGGGTGAGGGTAAGTTTTAGTGTGAGAGTTAGGTTTAGGGTTAGTGATAGGTTGAGGGTAAGGATTAGGGTGAGGTTTAGGGTGAGAGCGAGGGTGAGGATTATGTTTAGGTTTAGGTTCAGTGTGAGGGTGAGGTTGAGGGTTAGGGTTAGGATTAGGGTTAGTGTTACGCTGAGGGTGAGTGTGAGGATTAGAGTGAGGGTAAGGGTTAGGGCGAGGTTTAGGCTGAGAGTGAGAGGTGAGTGTGAGGGTTAGGATTAGGGTTAGGGTTACGTTTAGGCTGAGGGGGAGGGAGAGGGGGAGGGTGAGTTTTAGGGTAAGGTTTAGGGTTAGGGTGAGGGTTAGGGTTAAGGTTAGGATGACGGTTAGGATGAGGGTTAGGGTGAGGGTTAGGGTTAGGATTAGCATTAGGGTGAGGTTTAGGGTGAGAGTGAGGTTTAGGGTTATCATGAGTGTTAGGGTGAGTGTTAGGGTGAGGGTTAGGATTAGGGAGAGTGTGAGTGTTAGGGTTAGGGGTAGTGTGAGGTTTAGGGTTAGGGATAGGGTTAGGGTGAGGTTTAGGGTTAGGGGGAGGGGGAGGGTGAGAGGGAGGGTGAGGCTTAGAATTAGGGTTAGTTTTAGGGTGAGGTTTAGGTTGAGGGTTAGGGTTAGTGATATGCTGAGGGTGAAGGTGAGAGTTAGGGTTAGGGTAAGGGTTAGGGTGATGGTTAGTGTGAGAGTGTGTGTTAGGCTGAGGATGAGGGGTGAGGGGGAGGGTGAGGGTGAGGTTTAGGGTTAGGGTGAAGGTGAGGGTGAGGGTGAGGGTGATCATTAGGTTTAGGGTGAGGGTTAGGGTTAGATTAGGGTGAGGGTGAGTGTGAGGTTTATGATTAGGGTTAGGGATATTTTAGGCTGAGCGTGAGGGAGAGGTTTAGGGTTAGGGTGAGGGTTAGGGTGCGGGTGAGGTTTAGGGTTAGGGTTAGGTTGAGGGTTAGGTTTAAGGTTAGGTTGGGGGTTAGGATGAGGGCTAGGGTTATGGTTAGGGTGAGGGTTAGGCTTTGTATAAGGGTTAGGGTTAGGGTTAGGTTGATGGTTATGGTGAGGTTTAGGGTGAGGGTTAGGGTGAGGGTTAGTGATAGATTTAGGGTTACGCTGAGGGTTAGGACAAGGCTAAGGCTTAGGGTGAGGGTTAGGGTGAGGCTAAGGGTTATGGTGAGGGTTAGGTTGAGGGGTATGGTTAGGGTTAGAGTGAGGGTTAGGTTTAGTGTGAGAGTTAGGGTTAGACTTAGGGTGAGATTAAGAGTTAGGGTGAGGGTTGGGGGGATAGTGATAGCTAGGGTTAGACTTAGTCTTAGTGTGAGGGTTATGGTGAGGGTTAAGGTTAAGGTTAGGGTTAAGGTTAGGCTGAGGGTGAGGGTGAGGATGAGGGTGAGTGTTAGGTTTAGGGTTAGGGTTAGGTTTAGGCATAGGGTGAGGATGAGAGTGAGGGTTAGAGTTAGTGTGAGTGTTAGGTTTAGGGTTAGGGTGAGGGTTAGTGTTAGGGTTAGGATTAGGGTTAGGGTGAAGGCTAGGGTGAGGGTGAGGGTTAGGGTTAGGGATAGGGTGAGGTTTACGGTTAAGGTTAGATTTAGGGTTAGGGTGAGGTTTTGGGTTAGGTTTAGGAATTTGGGTGAGCGAGAGGGTTAGCTTTAGAGTTGGGGTTAGGGTTAGGGTTAGGGTTAGGGTTAGGATTAGGGTTCGTGTGAGTGTTAGGGTTAGGGTTAGGGTGAGGTTGAGGCTTAGTTTTAGGGTTAGGTTTAGTGTGAAAATGAGTTTGAGGGTTAGTGTTAGGATTGAGGGTAACCCTGAGGGTGAGGGTGAGGGTTAGGGTGAGGGTAAGTGTTAGGGTGAGGGTTAATGTGAGGGTGAGGGTTAGGCTGAGGGTTAGGGTTGATGGTGAGGGTTAGGATTAGGATTCTGGTTAGGGTTAGGCTGAGGGTGAGGGTTAGTGTGAGGGTGAGGGTTAGGCTGAGGGTGAGACTGAGGTTGAGGGTTATCATTAGGGTTAGGGTGAGGGTTAGGGTTTGGGTTAGTGTGAGGGTGAGTGTGAGGGTTAGGATTAGGATTAGGGATACTTTTAGGCTGAGGATGAGTGTGGGTGTTAGGTTTAGGTTGAGGTTTAGGGTTAGGGTTAGGGTGACGTTGAGGCCGAGGGTTACAGTTAGGATTAGGTTTAGGTTTAGTGTTAAACTGACGGTGAGTTTGAGGGTGAGGGCTAGGGTTAGGGTGAGGGTTAGTGTGAGGCTTATGTTGAGGGTTAGGGTGAGGGTTAGTGATAGGGTTAGGGTTAGGGTGAGGGTTAGGGCAAGTCTAAGGCTTAAGGTGAGGGTTAGGGAGAGTCTAAGTGTTAGGGTGAGGGTGAGGGTGAGGGTGAGGGGTAGGGTTAGTGAGGGTGAGGATTACGTATAGTGTGAGGGTTAGGGTTAGGGTTAGGGTGAGTTTAAGATTAAGGGTGAGGGTTAGGGTGATAGGGAGGGTTAGTGTTAGCCTTAGTCCAAGTGTGAGGGTTATGGTGAGGCTTAGGTTTAGGGTTAGGTTTAGGTTTAAGATGAGGGTGAGGGTAAGGTTTAGGTAAGAGTGAGGGTTAGTTTTAGTGTGAGGTTTAGGGTTCGGTTTGGGGTGAGGGTAAGGGTTAGGGTGAAGGTTATGGTGAGAATGAGGGTTAGAGTTATCATATGTGTTAGGGTGAAGTTTATAGTGATCTTTAGGGTTAGGGTTAGGGTTAGTTTTAGGGTGAGGGTTAGCGGGAGGGTAAGTATTAGGGTGAGGGTTAGGGTTAGGGTTAGGGTTAGGGTTAGGGTTAGGGTTAGGATTAGGGTTAGGGTTATGGTTAGGTTGAGGTTGAGGGTGAGGGTGAGGGTTAGGGTTAGGATTAGGCTTAGGTTTATGTTTAGGCTTAGGTTGAGGGTGAGGGGGAGGGTTAGTGTAAGTGTAAGGGTTAGGCTTAGGGTGAGGTTTAGGGATTGGGCGAGTGTTAGAGTGAGGGTATGCGTGAGGGTGAGACTGAGGATTAGGGTGTGGGTGTGGGTTAGGTTTAGGGTGAGGGTTAGGATGACAGTGAGCGTTAGCGTGAAGGTTAGGGTGAGAGCGAGGGTTCGGGTTTTCTTGAGGGATAGGGTGAGGGTTAGGGTTGGGGTTATGGTTTGGTTTAGGGTGAGGGTGAGGTTTAGGTTTAGGGTTAGGGTGAAGTTTAGGATGAGGGTTAGGGTTAGGATTAGGGTTAGGTTGAGGGCTAGGGTGTGGGTGAGCGTTATGGTTAAGGTGAGGGTTAGGTTTAGGGTAAGGGTGAGGGTTAGGTTGAGGGTTAGGGTTTGGGTTAGGGTTAGGTTGAGGGTGAGGCTTAGCGTGAGGTTTAGGGTTAGGGTTAGGGTTAGGGTGAGAGTTAGGATGGAGGTTAGGGTTAGGGTGAGGTTTAGGGTTAGGAGTAGGTTTAGGTTGAGGGTTAGGGTTAGGATTAGGTTTAGGGTGAGAGCTAGGGTGAGGGTGAGGTTATGGTTAGGGTAGGGTGAGGGTTAGGTTGAGAGTTAGCTTTAGGATTAGGTTTAGGGTGAGAGTTAGGGTTACTGTTAGGGTTAAGGTTAGAGTGAGGGTTAGGGTTAGGATTGGTTTTAGCGTTAGGGCTAGGTTGAGGGTATGGGTTAGTGTTAGGTTTAGGGTGAGGTTTAGGGTTAGGGTTAGGGTTAGTGTTAGGGTTAGGTTTACGGTTATGTTGAGGGTTAGGTTTAGGGTGAGATTTAGGGTTAGGGTTAGGTTTAGTGTTAGGGTTAAGGTTATGGTTATGTTGAGGGTTAGGGTTAGGGTAAGGGTTAGGGTGAGGGTTAGGGTTTGGGTGAGGTTTAGGGTTAGTGTTACAATGAAGGTGAGGGTTAGGGTTAGGGTTAGGGTTAGGGTGAGGGTGAGGGTTAGGGTTAGGGTTAGGGTGAGGGTTAGGTTGAGGGTTAGGGTTTGGGTTAGGGTTAGGTTGATGGTGAGGTTTTGGGTGAGGTTTAGGGATAGGGTTAGGGTTAGGGTGAGAATTAGGATGGAGGTTAGGTTTAGGGTGAGGGTTAGGGTTAGGTTGAGTGTGAGGTTGAGGGTTAGGGTTAGGATTAGGGTTAGGTTGAGAGCTAGGGTGAGGGTGAGGATTATGGTTAGGGTAGGGTGAGGGTTAGGGTGAATGTTATCTTTAGGATTAGGGTTAGGGAGAGAGTTAGGGTTAGTGTTAGGGTTAGGGTTAGAGTGAGGGTTAGGGTTAGGATTAGTTTTAGGATTAGGGCTAGGATGAGGGTATGGATTAGTGTTAGGGTTAGTGTGAGGTTTAGGGTTAGGGTTAGTGTGATGGTTAGGGTTAGGTTTACAGTTATGTTGAGGGTTAGGGTTAGGGTGAGGATTAGGGTTCGTGTTAGTCTTAGGGTAAGGGTGAGGGTTAGGATTAGGGTTAGTTTTAGGATTATTGTTAGGGTTAGGGTTATACTTACGGTTACGTTTATGATGAGAGTGAGAACCTAAACATCACGTTTAGGGTTAGGTTTAGTGTTTGGGTGAGAGTTAGGGTTAGGGTTACAATGAGGTTGAGAGTTAGGATTAGGGTTAGGGTTAGGGTTAGGGTGAGGGTTAGGATTAGGGTTAGGTTTAGGGTTATTGTTAGGGTTAGGGTTAGGGTTAACTTTACGGTGAGGGTGAGGCTGAGGCTGAGTTTAGGGTTTGGGTTTGGGTGAGGTTTAGGTTTAGGGTTAGGGGTAGTGTTAGGGTTAGGGTTAGTGTTATTTTTACACTAGGGTTAGAGTTACGGTTACGGTGAGGGTGAGGGTGAGGGTTCGGTTTAGGGTAAGTTTAGGGTGAGGTTTACGTTTAGGGTTAGAGTTAAGGTTAGGTTTAGGCTTAGGGTGACGGTGAGGTTTAGGGTTACAGTTAGGGTTAATGTTAGGGTTAGGGTGAGGGTTAGGGTTAGGATTAGTTTTAGGGTTAGGGTGAGGGTTAGGGTTAGGATTAGTTTTAGGGTTAGGGTTAGATTGAGTTTGAGTGTGAGGGTTAGAGTTAGGATTAAGCTTAGTGTTAGGTTTAGGCTGAGGGTGAGGGTGAGCATTAGAGTTAGTTTAGGATGAGTGTTAGGGTTACGATTAGGGTTAGTGTGAGGGCTAGGTTGATGGTGAGGGTTAGGGTAGGGTTAGGGTGCGGTTTAGGGTTAACTATAGGGTTAGGGTTACGGTGAGCGTTAGGGTTATGGTAAGGTTTACGGTTAGGGTGAGGTGTAAGGTTAGGGTTAGTGTTATGGTTATGGTTAGGGTGAGGGTGGGGGTGAGGGTTAGGATTAGGTTAAGGTTTATGGTTATTTTTAGTGTTAGGGTTAGGGTTACAGGTATGGTGAGGGTGAGGATGAGTGTGAGGGTTAGTGTTAGGGTTAGGGTGAGGTTTAGGGTTAGGGTTATTGTTAGGGTTATGGTTAGGGTTAGGATGAGGCTTAGGGTGAGGGGTACGGTTAGGGTTAGGGTGAGTGTTAGGGTTACTGTGAGGGTTAGGGTTAGGTTTAGGGTTAGGGTGAGAGTGAGGGTTAAGTTGAGGTTTCCAGTTAGGGTTAGCTTTGGGTGAAGTTTAGGGTGATGTAAGAGTTAGGGTGAAGGTTAGGTTTAGGGTGAGGTTGAGGGTTAGGTTTAGGGTTAACGTTATGGTGAGATTAAGTGTTAGGTTGAGGGTTAGGGTGAGGGTGAGGGTTAAGGTTTGGGTTCGTGTTAGAGTGAGGGTTTGTGTAGGGGTTAGGTTGAGGGTTAGATGGGAAGGTTAAGGTTAAGTTTAGGATTAGGTTTATGGTTAAGGTTAGGGTTAAGGTAAGTGTGAGGGTGAGTGTTACGTTTAGGGTTCGGGTGAGGGCTAGGATGAGGGTGAGGTTTAGGGTTACGCTGAGGGTAATTTAGTGTGAGGGTTAGGGTTAGGGTTAGGTTTAGGTTGAGGGTAAGAGTTAGGGTGAGAGTTAGGTTGAGAGTGAGGGTGAAGCCTAGGGTTAGGGTTAGGTTTAGAGTGAGGTTGAGGATGAGGGTTAGGGTTAGGATTAGGGTTAGGGTTACGCTGAGGGTGAGGGTGAGGGTTAGGATGAGGGTAAGGGTTAGGGTGAGGGTTAGTGTGCGGATGAGGATTAGGCTGAGGGTGAGGATTGAGGGTGAGGGTTAGGATCAGAGTTAGGGTTAGGGTTAGGGTGAGAGTGAGGGTGAGCGTGAGGTTTATGGTTAGGGTTAGGTTTAGGATGAGGGTTAGGGTTAAGGTTAGGATTAGGGTTAGGATGAGGGTTAGGGTTAGGGTTAGGGTGAGGGTTAGGGTGAGGATAAGCATTAGGTTGAGGTTTAGGGTGAGAGTGAGGGTTAGGGTTATCATGAGTGTTAGGGTGAGTTTTAGGGTGAGGGTTAGGGTTTTAGTGTTAGGGTGAGTGTGAGTGTTAGGGATAGGGTTAGGGTTAGGGTGAGGGTTAGGTTTAGGATAGTGTTAGGGTGAGGGTTAAGTTTAGGGTGAGTGTGAGAGTGAGTGTGAGTGTGAGGCTTAGTGCTAGGTTTAGGTTTAGGGTGAGTGTGAGGTTGAGGGTTAGGGTTAGGATTAGGGTTAAGGTTATGCTGAGGGTGAACCTGACGGTTAGGGTGAGTGTAAGGGTTAGGGTGAGGTTTAATATGAGGGTGAGTTTTAGGCTGAGGGTGAAGGGTGAAGTTGAGGGTAAGGATTAGGGTTACGGTTAGGTTAAGCTGAGGGTGAGTGTGAGGGTGAGGGTGACATTTAGGCTTAGGTTTAGAGTTAGGGTGAGGGTGAGTGTGAAAGTGAGAGTGAGCATAAGGGATTGGGTGAGGGTTAGGGTTAGGGTTAGGTTGAGGGTGTGTTTGACGGTTAGGGTTAGCGTTAGGTTTAGTGCTAAGCTGAGGGTGAGGTTGAGGGCAAGGTTTAGGGTGAGTGTTAGGCTTAAAGTTAGTGTGAGGGTTAGGATTAGGATGATGTTTAGGGTGAGGCTGAGGGTTAGGGTTAGGGGTAGGGTGAGGGGTAGGGTTAGTGTCTGGGTGAGGGTGAGGGTTAGTGTTAGGGTTAGGGTTAGGGTGAGGGGTATGGTGAGGGGTATGGTTAGGGTCACGGTGAGGGTAAGTTTTAGTGTGCGGGATGGGTTTAGGGTTAGTGTTAGGTTGAGGGTAACTGTTAGGGTGAGGGTTAGGATTAAGGTTAGGGTTAGGGTTAGGCAGAGGGTGACGGTGAGGGTGAGGGTGAGGTTTAGGGTTAGGGTTAGGATTAGGGTGAGGTTTAGGGTTGGGGAGAGGGTTAGGGTGAGGGTTAGGTTTAGGGTGAGGGTGAGGGTGAGGGTGAGGGTGAGGCTTAGGGTTAGGGTTAGGTTTAGGGTGACGGTCAGGTTGAGAGTTAGGGTTAGGATTAGGGTAAGGTTTACGCTGAGCGGGAGGGTGAGGGTTGTGGTGAGGGTAAGGGTAAGGGTGAGGGTTAGGCTGATGGTGAGAGGTGAGGGTGAGGGTTAGGATTAGACTTACAGTTAGGATTAGGCTGAGTGTGAGTGTGAGTGTGAGGGTGAGGTTTAGGGTTAGGTTTAGGGTTAGGGTGAGGATTAGGGTGAGGGTGAGGTTGAGGGTAAGCATTAGTGTTAGGGTGAGGTTTCGTTTTAGGGTTAGGGTGAGCATGAGTGTGAGGGTTATGATTAGGGGTAGGGATATTGTTAGGCTGAGGGTGAGGGTGAGGTTTAGGGTTAGGTGAGGGTTAGGTTTAGGGTTAGGTTGAGGGTGAAGGTGAGGGTTACGGTTAGGATTAGGGTTAGGTTTAGTGTTAAGATGAGGGTGAGGGTGAGGGTGAGGGCTAGGGTTAGAGTGAGGGTTAGACTTAAGGTTAGGGTGAGGGTTAGGGATAGGGTTATGTTTAGGGTGAGGGTGAGGGTTAGGGTGAGAGTTAGGGTTATGGTTAATGTTAGACTTAGGGTTAGGGGAAGGGTGAGGGTGAGGGTGAGGGTCAGATTTAGGGTGATTGTTAGGTTTAGGTTTAGGGTGAGGTTTAGGGTTAGGATTAGGGTTAGGATGAAGGCTAGGATGAGGGTGAGGTTTAAGGTGAGAGTGAGGGTTAGGGTTAGAGTTAGTGTTAAGGTGAGGGTTAGGGTTAAGATTAGGATGAGGGTTAGGGTTAGGGTTAGGGTGAGGATATGCATTAGGGTGAGTTTTAGGGTGAGAGTGAGGTTTAGGGTTATCATGAGTGTTATGGTGAATTTTAGGGTGAGGGTTAGGGTTTTAGGGTTAGGGTGAGTGTGAGTGTTAGGGTTAGGGTTAGGGTTAGAGTTAGGGTAAGTGTTAGGGATAGGGTTAGGGTGAGAGTGAGGGTTAGGGTTATGGTGAGGGTGAGGGTGAGGGTGAGGCCTAGGGTTAGGTTTAGGTTTAGGGTGAGGGTGAGGTTGAGGGTTAGGGTTAGGATTGGAGTTAGGGTTATGCTGAGGGTAAGGTTGAAGGTAAGGGTTAGGGTGAGGGTGAGGGTGACGTGAGGGTTAGGCTTAGGGTGAGGTGTGAGGTTGAGGTTTAGGATTAGAATTACAGTTATGGTTAGGCTGAGGGTGAGGGTGAGTATGAGGGTGAGGCCTAGGGTTAGGATTAGGTTTAGGGTGCGGGTGAGGATTAGATGTAGGGTGAGTGTTAGGTTTAGGGTTAGGGTGAGGGTTAGGGTGAGGGTTAGGGTTAGGATTGGGGTTAGGGTGAGGGTGAGGGTGAGGGTTAGCATTAGGGTTAGGGTGAGGGTTAGGGTTAGGATGAGGGTGAGGGTGAGGGTGAGGGTTAGGGATAGGTTTAGGTTTAGGGTTAGGATTATTGTTAGGGTTAGGGTTAGAGTTACGGTTACTGTGGGGGTGAGGGTGAGGTTTAGGGTGAGGGTAAGGTTTAGGGTGAGGTTTAGGGTTAGGGTTAGGGTTAGGGTTAACTTTAGGGATAGGGTGAGTGTGAGGTTTAGGGTTACGGTTAGGGTTCTTTTAGGGATAGGGTTAGGGTTAGGGTTAGGGTTAGTGTTAGTTTTAGGATTAGGAACAGAGTTAGTGTGAGTGTTTTTATTAGGGTTAGGTTTATGTTTAGGCTTAGGGTTAGGCTGAGGGTGAGGGTGAGGTTCAAGATTAAGGTGAGGGTTAGATTTACGATGAGGTTTAGGGTTAGGATTAGGGTTAGGGTGAGGGCTAGGGGGATGGTGAGGGTTAGCGTTAGGGTTAGGGTGAGGTTTAGGTTTAAGTATAAGGCTAGGGTTAGGGTGAGGGTTTGCGTTAGGGTAAGGTTTACGGTTAGGGTGAGGGTTAGGTTTAGGATGAGGGTTAGGGTTAGGTTTAGGGTTAGGGTGAGGGTGAGGGTTAGGATTAGGTTAAGGATTATGTTTATTGTTAGGGTTAGGGTTACAGTTAAGATGAGGGTGAGGATGAGTGTGAGGATTAGTGTTAGGGTTAGGGTGAGGTTTAGGTTTAGGGTTATGGTTAGGGTTAGGATTAGGCTTAGGGTGAGGCGTAGGGTAAGGTTTAGAGTGAGGGTTAGGTTTACTGTGAGGGTTAGGGTTAGGTTTAGGGTTAGGGTGAGGGCTAGGTTTTGTGTTTTGTTAGGTTTTGTGTTAGGGTTAGGGTGAGGGTGAGGGTTAAGGTGAGGTTTAGGGTTAGGGTTAGGGTTAGAATTTAGGTTAAGGTGAGGTTGAAGGTGAGGGATAGGGTGATGTTTAGGATTAGGGTGAGGTTAAGGGTTAGGGTTAGGCTTAGGGTTAGGCTTCGGGTTATGGTGAGGGTGAGCGTGAGGGTTTGGATTAGGGTCAACTTTTGGGTTATTGTTAGGGTTAGGGTTACCTTTACGGTGAGGGTGAGGTTAGCGTTAGGGTTTAGGTTAGGTTTAGGGTTAGGGTTAGGGGTAGGGTTAGGGTAAGGGATTGGGTTAGGTTTAGGGTTTTGGTGAGGGTGACGGTTAGGTTTATGGTTAGGGTTATTGTTAGGGTTAGGGTTAGACTTACGGTTACGGTGATGGTGAGGGTGAGGGTCAGGTTTAGGTTTAGGGTGAGGTTTGGTGTGAGGTAAGAGTTATTGTGAGGGTGAGGTTTAGGGTGAGGTTGAGGGTTAGAGTTAGGGTTAACGTTACAGTGAGGTTAAGAGTTAGGGTGAGGATGAGGGTTAAGGTTAGGGTTAGTGTTAAGGTGAGGGTTAGGGTTAGGGTTATGTTGAGGATTAGAGGGAAGTTTAGAGTTAGGTTTAGGGTTAAGGTTAGTGTAAGGGTGAGTGTTAGGATTAGGATTAGGGTGTGGGGTAGGGTTAAGATTAGGATGAGGGAGGAGTTCCGGGAAGATGGCGGAGGAGAAGCTGGAATCTGAACAAGCTCTCGCATAGAAAGCAGCTTTAGAGTTCCAGTGAACAGTCCTAAGCCAGAGAATCACACCAAGTGTGCCATCACAGGACAGAGAGTTAGACAAGAGAGGGGAAGCCAAGGCAAGTGGTCGCCAGCAGCCGCCACGGCGGCGGCGGCGGCGACAGGGTCGCAAGCGGCAGAGACCACAGCCGGGGGCCATACCTGAGCGCTCACACAGAGAGTCCGGGACGAAGGAGCCAGACGCAGCGGCCGAGCGGATTCTACTCAACACCAGCAAGAACCAACAAAGAGCGGACATCTTCACCCTGCAGCTTGCAGACCAGAGACGACCCAGGATCCAAGACTCGGCACCAGAGACGACCCAGGACCCAAGACTCAGCGTGAGTACAAGCCCGACATCCTCACTCCTCAGGGAGCAGAGGAAGGAAGGCCACCCCTCCCCCCCCAGCACCGGTGATCTCCATCTTGGATACCGACAAAGCTCGGAGTTGCTGCTAGCTTCAGCTCAGGCCTTGGAATAAAATGAGTCATTTAGCAGGTCACAAGAACTTAACGCCGAAGTGACCTGCCAGACTCAGCTCCATCCAGGGAAAAGTCACCCAGCACAGGCGCCAGCCTAGCCTCACTGGGTAACCAGAGCCAGAGGCTGCCCCTCCCTCTAGCAGCCACCACAATCAATTGAAAAACAGAAACCCTGAGAATGGCTCCAGGCTGGGCGCTGTGAGTTATCACAAAATAGCCCCAGGGAAAAGCTACTGTTTGCTGAAAGGCCTCAACTCCACCCAGAACCTAGCCTCATCACCACATCCCCCTCTTTTGTGACTCTCAAAGCAGACCACCCTCCCAGAAAACTAACCTGGGAGGGGGATCTCAAAATCTTGGGTAAAGCAGAGCATTTTTCTGCCTCTTCCAACCAACTGACTTAAGAAACCAATCAAGCCACAGGACCTCAAGCTGACCAGAGACTCCAAGAGACTGGTTGCAGACAAAAGGGAGATACAGGATTCTTCCCACTCCTCCCCCCCCAAAAACAAAAAAACAAAAAAAAAAATCAAAAGAATTTTTTTTTCTTCTTTTTTTTTTCTTTTTTTTTTTTCTCTTTTTTTTCTTCTTCTTTTCTTTTTTTTGCTTGTTTTTTGTTTTTTGTTACCTTATATATATATATATGTATATAAATTTTTTTCCCTTCTAAAACTTTTATCAATCTTTAATTTTTGCCTCTTCTGAAAAAATAATTGTTTTCCAGTAACTTTTTTTCTCATCTTATAATTTTTATTTCAGAATTACGTGAATGAGAGTTTTCCTTTCTTTTCTTGTCTTCTTTCTCTTTTTCTTTCTTTCTTAATTATCTTTTTGTTTTTTATCTAGCTCTACTGAACTTCTGATCTTTTCTTCTCCCTTAAAGCTTTTCACATCTCCTCAATGTCCCTCCCCTTCTCTGAACATATTCACATTCCTCTCTAAATAGACGGTCTTTTAACCTCTATAATAACATTAATTTTTACGTTTCTATTCTTTTTCTGGTCTCTCTTTATACCCCTTTCCGTCTCTTCTTTTTCTCTCTCTCTCTACTTGCATCCTACCCAACCCATTTCCTGCACTGTGAGTAGGACATAGTTAACTCTCCTTGTGCCTCCCCACACCAATCTATTCCTATTTTTTACCCACATCTCTCACTAATCCTAATAATTTCTGGTTTTCCAAATTCTTTTCTGCGGTTCGAAGTCCTTTAACATATAGTCGTTTGATGTTGAATAGATGTATCTGTTGAACTAGATTGTATCTGTAGACTATTGACTGTACAAATGCAAACTTTGGTTGATGGTTGCCTTAAGATAGTGTTCTAGCACAAAACTGGTGCAATCTTTATCTCAAATGGGCCGAGTAAGCCGGAAAAACACAAGAAAAATGGCAAATTCGGGTATCTCAATTCCCAACCTTGATAATCAGGGATTAGAACAGATAAAGAATAACCCAGAGGAGAGTTCCCAAATAGCTCTACAAACACTAATAGCAAACATGATAAATGAGAAGTTTGACAATGTACAAAGGACTCTGTATGAGCGTGATAGGGAGAGAGAGGAGGCATCCCAGAAGTTTATACAGGAATATCATAAGCGTGAGGAAGCTTCTCAAAAACTGATACAGGATTTGCATGAACAACTTGAGAATACTCAAAGAGAAAGGGAGGAATGGCGTGAGCAGGCAGAGAACACTCAAAGAGAACTGCAGGAATCCCACAGAAGGGAGGAAACTAATCAAAGAGTAATTCACGAATTAAGAGACCAGGTAGAGAATACACAAAGATCACTAAAGACATTCATGGAATCCATTAACAAAGAGCTGAAGGAAGTCAGGGAGACCACAAAGGGAATGTTGAATGGAACCCAACAGAAGGAATGGGAGTCCAAAGAAACCATAACCAATCAACTAAGTGATTTGAGAACAAACACTGAACACCAAATTAAGGAAGTAAAGAAATTCATACAAGACCTAAAACAGAGCTTCAACAAAGAACTTGAAGCCATCAAAGCTGACCAAGTAGAAGGAAAAGAGATAAAAAACAAAGTAGAGAGTCTTGACAGCAGGTTAGACCATGCAGAAGATCGAATCTCAGGGATTGAAGACAGCCTAGATATTATAGAGAAAGAACATACAACCATCCAAGACAAGTCCAAGAAATATGATAGGTCTATCCAACACCTGGAGGACACCATCAGAAGGCCCAATTTAAGGATAATGGGTGTAGAGGAGCACCTAGAAACAGAAGTTAATGGTCTAGGAAATTTGTTTAACAGGATCCTAGCAGAGAACTTCCCAAACATACAAAAAGATAGGCCTATTCAGATACAAGAAGCTTTTAGAACCCCAAATAGACCAGACCAGAATAGGACATCCCACCGTCACATTATAATCCACACAGGATCAACCCAGACCAAGGAAAAGATCCTTAAAGCTGTCAAGGAGAAAAGATTAATCACCTATAAAGGGAAACCAATTAGAATTACCTCAGATTTCTCAGCAGAGACAATCAAAGCAAGAAGAGCCTGGAATGACGTATGCCATGCCCTAAAAACAAACAACTATCAACCAAGAATACTGTACCCAGCTAAACTCTCCTTCATAACTGAAGGCCAAATAAAAACCTTCCATAGCAAAGAAAAATTGAAACAATACATCTCCACCAAACCAGCCCTGCAAAAGATTCTTAAAGATGTCCTACACATAGAAAACCAACAAGAACGCAACAAAGGCCAAGAAACTGCACACAAACGGAGAATCCAAGAACCTTAGGAAGAACCCAGTTTTCACAGCCCCCAAGAAGGTGGATAACATGGCAGGAACTCCCAAATACCTCTCAGTCCTATCTCTTAACGTTAACGGACTGAACTCTCCAATTAAGCGACATAGACTGTCTAGTTGGATTAAAAAACAAGACCCTTCTATCTGCTGCCTGCAGGAGTCACATCTTGCCCGTAAAAACAAACATATTTTCAAGGTTAAAGGCTGGAACAAAATCTACCAAGCAAACGGCCCTCATAAACAGGCGGGAGTTGCAATCCTAATATCAGATAAAATAGACTTCAAATTAAAATTCGTGAGAAGAGATAAAGAAGGTCGCTACATACTAATTAAAGGATCTCTCCTTCAGGAGGATATTACAATTCTAAATATCTATTCGCCAAACAATGGAGCACCCAAATTTATCAAAGAAACACTACTTTCCCTCAAATCCCAGATAGATCCAAAGACATTAATCGTTGGGGATTTTAACACACCACTCTCCCCACTAGATAGATCAACTCGGCAAAAACTCAACAGAGAAACCGCAGATCTAAACAGCTGCATAGATCAACTAGACTTAACAGACATTTACCGAACATTTCACCCAGCAGCATCAGAATACACGTTCTTCTCAGCAGCACATGGAACGTTTTCTAAAATAGACCACATTTTAGGCCACAAAGCAAACTTGTCTAAATTCAGAAACATTGAAGTTATACCTTGCATTCTCTCTGACCACAAGGGAATAAAATTAGAACTCAACACCAAAAGCCACCAAAGAAAGTCCGGTATCACATGGAGGCTGAACAACACACTACTGAATCATGAGTGGGTCATGGAAGAGATTAGAAAGGAAATTCAAATGTTCATGCTATTCAACAAAAATGAACACACAAATTACCAGCTCCTCTGGGACACAGCAAAGGCAGTACTCAGAGGAAAGTTTATAGCTCTGAGCTCCTACATCAACAAATTGGAGAGATCGGAAACTAACAATTTAATGACACATCTAAACCTCCTTGAAAAAGAGCAGCAAGATAAACCCCAATCCAGTAGACGGAAAGAAATAATCAAAATTAAATCAGAATTAAATGAATTAGAATCCAAAAAAACTATAGAAAGAATCAACAAAACAAAGAGTTGGTTCTTCGAAAAACTTAACAAAATCGACAGACCCTTAGCAAACCTTATCAGAAAAAGGAGAGAGCACACCCAAATTAATAAACTCAGAGATGAGAATGGAAACATCACCACGGAAACAACCAAGATTCAGAACATAATAAGGGAATACTTCTCAAAACTTTATGCTAATAAGTTTGAGAACTTGACAGAAATGGACCTTTTCCTAGCAAATATTGACATGCCAAAACTAAACCAAGATGAGTTAAACCAGCTTAACAGGCCCATATCAAGCATTGAAATAGAAACAGCAATAAGAGACCTCCCAGCTAAGAAAAGTCCAGGACCAGATGGTTTTACAGCGGAATTTTACAAGGCCTTCAAAGCAGAGCTCACACCAATACTCCTCCAACTCTTCAATGAAATTGAAAGAGAAAGCTCACTACCAAACACATTCTATGAAGCCATCATAACCCTCATCCCAAAACCAGGCAGGGACTCATCAAAGAAAGAAAACTATAGACCCATTTCTTTGATGAACATTGATGCAAAACTTCTCAACAAAATTTTGGCCAATCGACTTCAACAATTCATCCAAAAAATCATACACCATGATCAAACAGGATTCATTTCAGGGATGCAAAGCTGGTTCAATATACGCAAATCAATTAATATTATTCATCACATCAACAGGAGCAAGAATAAGAACCACATGGTTATCTCAATAGATGCAGAAAAAGCATTTGACAAGATCCAACACCCCTTTATGATGAAGGTTCTGGAAAAATTAGGAATCCATGGAACATTCCTCAATACAATAAAGGCTGTATATGACAAACCTACAGCCAGCATTATACTCAATGGTGAAAAACTAAAGCCATTTCCTCTTAACTCAGGAACAAGACAAGGATGCCCACTCTCTCCACTTCTCTTCAATCTAGTATTAGAATGCCTAGCTACAGCAATAAGGCAAGATGCAGACATAAAGGGGATCCAAATAGGGAAAGAAGAAATAAAACTTTCCCTCTTTGCAGATGACATGATCTTGTATTTAAAGAATCCCATAGACTCCACTCCCAAATTACTCAAGCTGATTCAAAACTTTGGCAAAGTAGCAGGTTATAAAATTAACCCCCAAAAATCAATGGCTTTTCTATATGCCAACAATGAGAAAAGTGTGGCTGAAATTAGGAAAGCAACTCCATTTGTAATAGCCCCACAAAAAATAAAATACCTAGGAATTAACTTAACCAAAGAAGTGAAGGACCTCTATGATGAAAACTTTAAAATCTTGAAAAAGGAAATCAACACAGAACTTAAAAAATGGCAAAACCTCCCATGCTCCTGGATTGGCAAGATTAACATCGTGAAAATGGCAATACTTCCCAAGGCTATCTACAAATTCAACGCGATACCTATCAAAATTCCACCCTCATTCTTCAAGGAAATAGAGGAGGCAATCCAAAAATTCATATGGAACAATAAAAGACCCCGAATAGCAAAAACGCTCCTCAACGGAAAGAACACTGCTGGAGGAATATCAATACCAAATTTCAAACTCTACTATAAAGCCATAGTAATCAAAACAGCTTGGTATTGGCATAAGAACAGACCTCAGGACCAATGGAATAGAATTGAAAACCCAGAAATGAACCTACAGACCTATAGCCATCTAATCTTCGATAAGGAAGCTAAAACAATAGAATGGAAGAAAGACAGCCTCTTCAGTAAATGGTGCTGGCAAAATTGGTTAACTACATGTAGAAAACTAAAGCTAGATCCTTATATATCACCCTGCACCAGAATCAACTCCAAATGGATCAAAGACCTTGAACTCAAAGCAGACACTCTGAAAACATTACAGGATGGAATAGGAGAAACCCTAGGTCTCCTTGGCTCAGGTCGAAATTTTCTGAATAGAGACCCGGAAGCACAACAAATCAAAGAAAGGTTGGACAAATGGGATTGCATAAGATTGCAGAGCTTCTGCAGGGCAAATGACATAGCTGGCAAGATCAATAGAAAGCCCACCGATTGGGAGAAGATCTTTACTAGCCATACAACGGACAAAGGTCTCATATCAAAAATATACTTGGAACTCAAAAAATTAAACCACCCAACAACAAATCCTCAAAGAAACAACTGCCCAATAAATAAGTGGGCGAAAGACTTAAAGAGAAGCTTCTCTGAAGAAGAAAGAAGGATGGCCAATAGACACATGAAGAAATGTTCAACATCCCTAGCCATAAAAGAAATGCAAATCAAAACAACATTGAGATATCACCTCACTCCAGTTAGAACAGCAAAAATCAAGAACTCTAATAACAACAGATGCTGGAGGGGATGTGGACAGAAAGGAACCTTACTTCATTGTTGGTGGGAATGTAAACTTGTTCAACCACTTTGGAAAGCAGTATGGAGGTTCCTCAAAAGACTTCACATAGATCTCCCCTATGATCCAGCAATCCCAGTTTTGGGCATTTACCCAAATGTTTACAAACAAGACCACACTAAAGCTACCAGCACAACTATGTTTATTGCAGCATTATTTACCATAGCTAAGATATGGAACCAACCCAGATGCCCCTCAGTAGATGAATGGATCAAGAAAATGTGGTATATATACACAATGGAATTCTATGCCTCCATCAGAAAGAATGACATTTCCCCATTTGTTAGGAAATGGAAAGGTTTGGAAAAAATTATATTAAGTGAAGTAAGCCAGGCCCAAAGAAGCATAGGTCCCATGGTTTCCCTTATTTGCAATATCTAGTATAGGTATGAGTCAAGCGGAAAAGGCCAGATAATGTGATGTTAGGAAAATGAACCCTTAAATATGTATTTTAATGTTTTCGTTTCTTTCATGCATGTATTTCTAATGCATTTATAAGATTATTCCTTTATTGCTTTGTATGTCCCTCCCCCACAGTGTAACCCCCGCTTTCACTGTATTTGATATCAGTATATCATGTGGAGGAGATGGGGACAAACAAATCGTTTAAGGATTCAGGTGGACCTGTTGCAACAATGAGAAGTACAAAATGTCATGTCAAAACCAGCTTTACAATTTCGGTGTGGGGGGGGGGAGGGGGGTATAATTGGGTGGGGGGAGGGGGGTAAAATTGGGTGGGGGGAGGGGGGAGGCAGGGAAGGGAAGTGAAGGGTAAACAAAGGAGGAGGCTGCAATGCTTGGTAAGAAATGTATGCATTATTCTGCCCATGTAATTGTAGCCCCTCTGTACAGTATGTTCTCAAATAAAATAAAATACAATTAAAAAAAAAAAAAAGATTAGGATGAGGGATAGGATGAGGGTTAGGGTTAGGGTTAGGGTGAGGGTTAGGGTGAGGATAAGCATTAGGGTGAGGTTTAGGGTGAGAGTGAGGGTTAGGGTTTTCATGAGTGTTACAGTGAGTTTTAAGGTGTGGGTTAGGGTTTTAAGGTTAGGGTGAGTGTGAGTGGTAGGGTTAGGGTTAGGGTTACTGTGATGGTTAGGGTTAGGGATAGGGTTAGGGTGAGGGTTAGGGTTACGGTGAGGGTGATGGTGAGGGTGAGGCCTAGGATTAGGGTTCGGTTTAGGGTGAGGGTGACGTTGAGGGCTAGGGTTAGGATTAGGGTTATGGTTAAGCTCAGGGTTCGGGTGAGGGTTACAGTGAGGTTAAGGGTTAGGGTGCGGGTGAGTATGAGGGTGAGTGTTAGGCTGAGGATAAGGGGTGAGTGTGAGAGTTAGGATTAGGGTTAAGGTTTGGGTTAGACTGAGGGATAGGGTGAGGGTGCGTGTGAGGATTACGGTGAGGTTTGGGGTTAGGGTGAGGATGAGTGTTAGGGTGAGGGTGAGGGTGAGAGTTAGGGTTTTGGTGAGGGGTAGTATTAGGGTTAGGGTGAGGGTGAGGGTGAGAGTTAGTGTTAGGGTTAGGGTGAGGATTAGGGTTAGGTTAGGGTGAGGGTGAGTGTGAGGGTTAGGATTAGGGTTACGGATACTGGTAAGCTGAGGGAGAAGTTGAGGGTTAGTGTTAAGGTGAGGGTTAGTGTTAGGGTTATGGTGAGTCTGAGGGTTAGGATTAGGATTAGGGTTAGGGTTAAGGTTAGGTTGTGGTTGAGGGTGAGGGTGAGGGTTTGGGTTAGGATTAGGGTTAGGTTTAGGGTTAGGCTGAGGGTGAGGGTGAGGGTGAGAGTTAGGGTAAGGGTGAGGGTTAGGCTTAGGGTGATGTTTAGGGTGAGGGTGAGGGTTAGGGTGAGGGTATGGGTGAGGGTGAGACTGAGGTTTAGGGTGCGGGTGTGGGTTAGGTTTTAGGTGAGGGTTAGGGTAATGGTGAGCTTTAGGGTTAGGTTTAGGGTGAAGGTGAGCGTTATGGTTAGGGTTAGGGTGAGGGATAGGGTGAGAATGAGGGTTAGGTTTTTCGTGAGGGTTAGAGTGTGTGATAGAGTGAGGGTTAGGTTAAGGATTACGCTTAGGGTGACTGTGAGGGTGAGGGTGAGGGTGGGGGTTAGGTTTAGGATTAGAGTTAGGGTTAGGTTTAGGCTGAGGGTGAGGTTTAGGGTTAGGGTTAGGGTGATGTTAAGATTTAGGGAGAGGGTTAGGTTGAGGGTGAAGTTTAGTTTTAGTGTTAGGGTGAGGGTTAGGGTTCGGGTGATATTTAGGATGAGGGTGAGTGTTAGGGTGAGGGTTCGGTTCGGGTGAGGGTTAAGATGTGGCTGAGGGTTAGGCTTAGGGTGAGTGTTAGGGTGACGGTGAGGGTTAAGTTGAGGGTGAGGCTTAAGGTTAGGGCTAAGGTGAGGGTTAGGTTTAGGGTTAGGGTTAGGGTGAGTGTTAGGTTGAGGGGTAAGTTTATGGTTAGAATGAGAGTTAGGGTTATTGTGATTGTTAGGGTTAGGTTTAGGGTTAGATTTAGGGTGAGGACAACGGTTAGGGTGAGGGTTAGGGTTAGGTTGCGGTTGAGGGTTAGGTTTAGGGTGAGGGTTAGGTTTAGGGTTAGAGGTAGGGTTAGGGTGAGGGTGAGGGTTAGTGTTAGGGTTAGGGATAGGTTTAGGGTGAGGGGGATGATGAGGGTTAGGTTAAGGTTTAGGGGTAGAGTTAGGGTTAGGCTTAGGGTGAGTGTGAGGGTGATGGTGAGGTTTAGGGTGAGTGTTAGGGTTAGGGTTAGGGTGAAGGTTAGGGTTAGGTTGATGTTTAGGGTGAGGTGAGTGTTAGGCTGATGTTGAGGGTTAGGCTGAGGGTGAGGTTTAGGTTGAGGTTTAGCATTAGGGTGAGTGTTAGGGTTAGGGTTAGGCATAGGGTTATTGTGAGGATTAGGGTTAGGGTTAGGTTTAGGGTTAGGTTGAGGGTAAGCATTAGGGTGAGGTTTAGGGTGAGGGTTAGGGTTAGGGTTAGGGTGAGGGTCAGGGTTTGGGTTAGGGTTACGGTGAGGGTTAGGGATAGGGTGAGGTTTAGCGATAGGTTTAGGGTTAGGGTGACAGTTAGGATTAGAGACGGGGTGAGGGTGAGGGTTAGGGTTAGGATTAGGGTTAGGGTAAAGGTTAGGTTGAGGGTGAGGGTTAGGGTGAGAGTGAGGTTTAGGTTAGCCTTAGAGTTTCTTTGAGGGTTAGCGTGAGGGTTAGGGTTAGGTTTAGGGTTAGAATTAGTGTGAGTGTGAGGGTTAGGTTTAGGGTTAGGGTGAGGGTGAGGGTTAGGGTGAGGGTTGGGGTTAGTGGGAGGTTTATTCTTAGGGCTAGGGTTATGGTTAGGGTGAGGGTAAAGGTTAGGGTTAGGGTTAGTTTGAGGGTTAGAGTTACAGTTAGGGTTAGGGTTATTGTTAGCGTTAATTTGAGGGTGAGGGTAAGGGTTACGGGTAGAGTTAGGTTTTGAGTGACGGTGAGGGTGAGGGTGAGGGTTCGATTTAGGTTTAGGTTTTGGATGAGGGTGAGGTTGCGGTTTATGATTAGGGCTAGGGTGAGGGTTAGGGTGAGGGTGAGGGTTTGAGTGAGGGTGAGGCTTAGAGTTAGCATTAGGATTAGGCTTAGGGTTAGTGTGAGGGTTAGGGTTAAGTTTAGGGCTAGGGTGAGGATGAGGGTGAGCGTGAGGGTGGGTTAGGGTTAGGGTGAGGGTTAGGGTTAGTGTTAGTGTGAGGGTGAGAGTGAGAGTTATAGTTAGGGTGAGGGTAAGGGTGAGGGTTATGGTTAGGATTAGGGTTGGTTTGAGGGCTAGGTTGATGGAGAGGATTAGGTTTAGGGTGAGGTTTAGGTTTAGGCTTAGGGTTAGGGTGATTTTTAGCGTTAGGGTTAGGGTGAGGGTTAGGTTTAGTGTGAGTGTTAGGCTTAGGGTAAGGGTTAGGGTGAGGGTAAGTGTTAGGGTGAGGGTTAGGGTGAGAGTGAGGGTTAGGGTTAGCGTGAGTGTTAAGGTGAGGTTTAGGGTTAGGATTAGGGTTAGGGTTAGCCTGAGGGTGAGGTTGAGGGTGAGGGTGATGTTGAGGTGTAGGGTTTTGTTTGGGTTAGGGTTAGTGTGAGGGCTATGGTGAGGGTGAGGGTTAGGGTGAGTGTGAGGGTGAGCGTGAGAGTTAGGGTTGGGGTTAGTGGGATGGATAGGCTTAGGGCTAGTGTTATCGTTAGGGTGAGGGTAAAGGTTAAGGTGGGGGTTAGGGTGAATGTGAGGGTTACGATCATCATGTTAGGGTGAGGGTTACAGTTAGGGTTAGGGTTAGGGTTAGGTTGAGGTTTAGAGTTACAGTTAGGTTTAGGGTTATTGTTAGGGTTAAAGTGAGGGTGAGGGTAAGGGTTACGGTTAGAGTTAGGTTTTGAGTGAGGGTGAGGGTGAGGGTTCGGTTTAGGTTTAAGTTTTGGGTTAGGGTGAGGTTGCGGGTTATGATTAGGGTTAGGGTGAGGGTTAGGGTGAGGGTGAGGGTTTGGGTGAGGGTGAGGCTTAGAGTTAGCATTAGGATTAGGCTTAGGGTTAGGGTGAGGGTTAGGGTTAAGTTTAGGGCTAAGGTGAGGTTGAGGTTGAGGGTGAGGGTTAGGGTTAGGGTTAGGGTGAGCATTAGGGTTAGGTTGTGGGTTTGGGTTAGTGTTAGGGTGAGGGTGATAGTGAGATTTACGGTTAGGGTGAGGGTAAGGGTGAGGGTTAGGGTTAGGATTAGGGTTGGTTTGAGGGCTAGGGTGATGGTGATGATTAGGTTTAGGGTGAGGTTTATGGTTAGGCTTAGGGTTTGGGTGATGGTTAGCGTTAGGGTTAGGGTGAGGGTTAGGTTTAGTGTGAGCGTTAGGCTTAGGGTAAGGGTTAGGGTGAGGGTAAGTGTTAGGGTGAGGTTTAGGGTGAGAGTGAGGGTTAGGGTTAGTGTGAGTGTTAGGGTTAGGGTTAGGATTAAGGTTAGGGTTAGGGTTAGCCTGAGGGAGAGGGGGAGGCTGAGGGTGATGTTGATGTTTAGGGTTTGGGTTAGGGTTAGGGTTAGGGTGAGGGCTATGGTGAGGATGAGCTTTATGGTGAGTGTGAGTGTGAGGGTTAAGGTTAGGATTAGGTTTAGGGTTAGGTTTAGTCTGAGTGTGAAGGTGAGGGTGAGGTTTAGGGTTAGTGTTAGGTTTAGGCTGAGGGCTAGTTTGAGGGTGAGGGTTAGGTTGAGTGTGAGGGTGAGTGTGATGGTAAGGGTTAGGGTAAGGTCTAGGTTTAGGGTTATGGTTAGGGTGAGGTTGGGGTGAGGGTGAGGGTTAGGGTGAGAGTTAGGGTTAGGCTGAGGGTTAGGGTTAGGGTTAGGGTGAGGGTTAGTTTAAGATGATGTGGAGAGTGAGGGTGAGGTTTAGGGGTAGGATTAGGGTTAGGGTGAGGCTGAGGGTTAGGTTGAGGGTGAGGGTTAAGGTTAGGGTGAGGTTTAGGTTTAGGGTTATGGTGAGGGTGAAGGTTAGGCTTAGGTGATGTTTAGGGTGAGGGTGAGGTTTAGGATGAGGGTGAGATTTCGGGTGAGACTGAGGATTAGGGTTTGGGTGTGGGTGAGGGTGAGGTTGAGGGTTAGGGTTAGGGTGAGTTTTAGGGTGAGGGTGAGGGTTTGGTTGAGTCTGAGGGTTAGGGTGTGGGTGAGGGTTAGGTTTAGGTTTAGGGTTAGACTGACGGTGAGGTTTAGGGTGCGGCTGAGGGTTAGGATTAGGTTTAGGGTTAGGATTAGGGTTAGAGTGAGGGTTAGGGTGAGGGTGAGGTTTAGGTTTAGGGTTAGGGTTCGGTTGAGGTTAGGCTGAGAGTGCGGGTGAGGGATAGGATTCGGTATAGGGTTAGCCTGAGGGTGAGTGTGAAGGTTAGAGTTAGGGTGAGGGTTAGGCTTAGGGTGAGGGTTATTGTGAGGGCGAGGGTTAGAGTGAGGGTTAGGGTTAGGGTTAGCGTGAGGGTTAGAATGAGAATGAGGGTTAGGGTTAGCCTTAGAGTTAGTGTGAGGGTTAGGGTGACGGTTAGGGTTAGTTTTAGGGTGAGGGTGAGTGTGAGGATGAGGGTAAGTGTTAGGGTTAGGGTGAGGGTTAGGTTTAGTGTGCGGGTTAGGGTTAGGGTTAGAGTTAGGGTTAGGGTAAGGTTTAGGGTGAGGGTTAGGGTGAAATTGAGGGTTAGGGTTACCGTGAGTGGTAGAGTCAGTGTTAGGGTGAGGGGTAGGCTTAGGGTTAGATTTAGGGTTAGGGTGAGGGTGAGCGTTTTGGTTATGGTTCGGATGAGGTTTAAGGTTATGGTTTTGGTTAGGCTGAGTGTTAGAATTAGGGTTAGGGTTAGGTTTAGGGTTAGGATTAGGGTCATTGTTAAGGTTAGGGTGAGTTTGAGGGTGAGTTTAAGGATTAGGATTAGGTTTAGGTTTAGGTTTAGGGTTAATGTTAGGGTTAGGGTTAGGGTTACGGTTATGGTGAGCGTGAGGTTGAGGGTGAGGGTGAGGGTTAGGATTGGGGTGAGGTTTAGGGTTAGGGTTAGGGTTAAGATTACGGTTAGGTTTAGGGTTACGGTGAGGCGTAGGGTGAGGGGTAGCGTGAGGGGGTAGGATTACGTTTATGGTGAGGGTTAGGGTTAGTGTGAGGGTTAGGGTTAGCATAAGGGTTAGGGTTAGGGTGAGGGTTAAGTTTAGGGTGGAGGTTTGGGTTGGGGTGAGAGTAAGGGTTAGGGCTAGGGTTAGGTTGAGGGTGAAGGTTAGGGTTAAATTAGGGTTAGGGTTAGGCTGAGGGTGATGGTGAGGATGAGGGTTAGGTTGAGGGTTCGGTTGAGGGTTTGGGTTTGGTTTGGGTGAGGTTGAGGGTGAAGTTTAGGGTTAGGGTTTCGGTTAGCGTTGCGGTGAGGGTGAGGTAAGGGTGAGGGTTAGGGTTAGGGTGAGGGTGGGGTTTAGGGTTAGAGTTAGAGTTTGGGTGAGGGTTTTGGTGAGGGTTAGGTTTAGGGTTAGGGTTAGGGTAAAGGTTAGGATGAATGTTTGGGTTAGGGTTAGGAAAAGGTTCAGGTTTAGGGTTAGGGTGAGGGTGAGTGTAAGCATTAGGGTTAGGGTTAGTCTTAGCCTTAGGGTTAGGATGAGGTTGAGGGTGAGGGTGAGGGTTAGGGTTATGATGAGGATGAGGTTTAGGGTTAGAGTTAGTGTTAGGGTGAGGTTTAGGCTGAGGGTTAGTGTTAGGGTAAGTGTTAGGTTTAGAGTTAGGGTGAGGTTTAGGGTGAGGGTTAGGGTTTGGGTTAGGGTTAGGATTAGGGTTACGGTGAGGGTTAGGGTTAGGGTTAAGGTGAGGCTGAAGTTTAGGGTTAGGATTAGGGTTAGGGTTAAGGTTAAGTT
Organism: Dipodomys merriami; assembly: GCF_024711535.1. Classification (NCBI taxonomy): domain Eukaryota; kingdom Metazoa; phylum Chordata; class Mammalia; order Rodentia; family Heteromyidae; genus Dipodomys; species Dipodomys merriami. Next base: position 163,593 of record NW_027202617.1, on the reverse strand, counting down.
GAGGTTGTGGTTGAGGGTGAGGGTTAGGGTTAGGATTACGGTTAGGATTAGGGTTAGGCTGAGGGTGATAGTGAGGGTGAGAGTTAGGGTAAGGGTGAGGGTTAGGCTTAGGCTGATGTTTAGGATGAGGGTGTGGATTAGCGTGAGGGTATGGGTGAGGGTGAGACTGAGGTTTAGGGTGTGGGTGTGGGTTAGGTTTTAAGTGAGGGTTAGGGTGATGGTGAGCGTTAGGGTTAGGTTTAGGGTGAAGGTGAGCATTATGGTTAGGGTTAGGGTGAGGGTAAGGGTTAGGGTGAGGGTTAGGGTGAGTGTTAGGTTTAGGGTTAGGGTTTGGATTAGGATTAGGTTATGGGTTAGGGTGAGGGTGAGTGTGAAGGTTAGGGTTAGGGTTAGGCTTAGGCTTAGGGTTTGGCTGAGGGTGAGGGTTAGGGTGAGGGTTAGGGTTAGGGTCAGCATGAGGTTTAGGGTTAGAGTTAGCATTAGGGTGAGGTTTAGTGTAAGGGTTAGTGTTAGGGTTAGTGTTAGGGTGAGGATGAGGTTTGGTGTTAGAGTTAGGCTTAGGGTTAGGGTGAGGGTTAGTTTTAAGGTGAGGGTTAGGTTTAGCGTGGAGGTTGGGTTAGGGTGAGGGTTAGGGTTAGGGGTAGGGTTAGGATGAGGGTGAGGGTGAGGGTTATGATTAGGATAAGGTTTAGGGTTAGGCTGAAGCTGAGGGTGAGGGTGAGGGTTAGGATAGGGTGAGGGTTAGGGTTAGGATTAGGGTGAGAGTTTGGGTGAGGTTTAGGGTTAGGATTAGGGTTAGGGTGAGGGCTAGGGTGAGGGTGAGGATTAGGGTTATGGTTAGGGTGAGGGTTAGGTTCAGGTTGAGGGTTTGCATTAAGGTGAGGGTTAGGCTTAGGGTGGAAATTAGGGTTAGGATGAGGGTTAGGGGTAGGGGTAGGGTTAGGATGAGTGTGAGAGTGAGGGTTATGCTTAGGATTAGGTTTATGTTTAGTTTGAGGGTGAATGTGAGTGTGAGGGTTAAGGTTAGTGTCAGGTTTAGGGTTAGGATTAGTGTGAGATTTTGGGTGATTGTTAGGGTTAGTATTAGCGTTAAGGTGAGAGCTAGGGTGAGGGTGGGATTAGGGTTATGTTTAGGGTGAGGGTTAAGGTGAAGGTTAGGGATAGGATTAGTGTTAGGGATAGGGTTATTGTTAGGGTTAGGCTTCGGGTTAAGGTTATGGTGACGTTGAGGCTGAGGCTGAGGATTAGGGTTAGGGTTAGGGTTAGGGTGAGGGTGAGCTTTAGGGTTAGAGTTAGGGTTAGGGTGAGGTTTAGGGTGAGGGTTAGGGTTAGGGTTAGTGTTAGGGTTAGGGTTTGGGTGAGGGATAGGGTGAGAGTGAGGGTTAGGGTTAGTGTTAGGCTTAGGCTTAGTGTTAGGGTGAGGTTGAGTGTAAGGTTTAGGGTTAGGGTTAGGGTTAGGATTAGGCTTAGTGTTAGGCTGAGGGTGAGGGTGAGGGTGAGGGTTAGGATGAGGGTGAGGTTTAGGGTTAGAGTTAGCATTAGCGTGAGGGATAGTATGAGGGTTAGTGTTAGGGTTAGTGTTACAGTTAGGGTTAGGGTGAGGGTGAGTGTGAGGGTTAGGGTTAGGCTTAGGCTTAGGCTTAGGCTTAGGCTTAGTCCAAGCTTGGGGGTGAGGGTAAGGGTTAGAGTTAGGGTGAGGGTTATTTTAGGGTTAGGGTTACGGTTACGGTTACGGGGAGGGTGAGGCTGAGGGTTAGGATTAGGGTTAGGATGAGGTTTAGGTTTAGTGTTAGGGTTAGAGTTAGGGTTAGGGTGAGAGTGAGCTTTAGAGTTAGAGTTAGGGTTAGTGTTAGTTAGGCTTAGGCTTAGGCTTAGGCTTAGGCTTAGGCTTAGCGTGGGGTTTAGGGTTAGGGTTAGGGTTAGGGTGAGTGTTTGGGTTGGGTTAGGGTGAGGTTTATATGAGGTTTAGGGTTAGGATTAGGGTCAGGGTGAGGGCAAGGGTGAAGGTGAGGGTTAGGGTTAGGGTTAGGTTTAGTGTTATGGTGAGGGTTAGGGTTAGGGTTCCAGTGAGGGTGAGGGTTAGGGTTAGGATTAGGGTGACTGTGAGGTTCAGGGTTAGGGGTAGGTTTAGGCGTAGTGTGAGGGTGAGTGTTAGCGTGAGTTTGAGGGTTAGGGTTAGGGTGAGGGTTAGAGTTAGGAATAGGGTTAGGGTGATGGCAACGTTGAGGGTGAGAGTTAGGGTTAGGTTTAGGGTGAGGTTTAGGGTGAGAGTGAGGGTTAGGGTGCCGTTTAGGTTTAGTGTGAGGGTTAGGGTGAGGGTTAGTTTTAGGGTTAATGTTAGGGTGAGGGTTAGGTTTAGTGTCAGGGTACAGGTTGAGGTTACGGTTAGGGTGAGGTTTAGGGTTAGGGTTAGGGTGAGAGTTAGGGTGAGGGTGACGGTGAGGGTTAGGGTTAGGGTTAGGTTGAGGGTTAGGCTGAGGGTTAGGCTGAGGGTAAGGGTTAGGGTGAGGTTTAGGGTGAGGGTAAGCGTTAGGGTTAGGTTTAGGTTTAGGGTGAAAGTTAGGCTGAGTGTTAGGTTTAGGGTGAGGATTAGGGTTAGGATTAGGATAATGGTTAGGGTTAGGGTGAGGATTAGGGTTTGGATTAGTGTTAAGGTTAGGGTTAGGCTGAGGTTGAGGGTGAAGGTGAGGGTTAGGTTTAGGGTTAGGTTTTGTTTAGGGTTATGATGAGGGTTAGGGTGAGGGGTAGGGTTATGGTTAGGGTGAGGGTTAGGGTTAGTGTGAGGGTTAGGCTTAGCATTAGGGTGAGGGTAAGGGTTAGTGTGACGGTTAGTTTGAGGTTGAGGGATAGGGTTAGGGTTAGGGTTCGGGTGAGGGTTAGAATTTGGGTTAGGGTGAGGGTGACTGTTAGCGTGAGGGTTAGGGTTAGGGTGAGGGTAAGGGTTAGGATGGTGGTTAGGGAGAGGGTGAGGGTAAGCGTTACAGTTAGTTTTATGGTTTGGGTGAGGGTTAGGGTGAGACTCAGTGATAGGTATAGGTTGAGGGTTAAGGTTACGGTGAGGATTAGGGTTAGGTTTGAGGTAGGGTGAGGGTGAGGGTGAGGATTAGGATTAGAGTGAGGTTTAGGGTGAGGGTTAGGCTGAGGTTAATGGTTAGGGTGAAGGTAAGGATGAGGGTGAGGGTTAGGGTTAGGGTTAGGGTTAGGGTGAGGGGTAGCGTGATTTTCAGGGTTAGGGTTGGGGTTAGGTTTCGGTTGAGGATTTCGTTTATGCCAAGGTTTGTGTTAGGTTGAGGATTAGGGTGAGGGTGAGGCTGAGGGTGAGGGTGAGTGTTTGGGTGAGGGTGAGGGTTAGGGTGTGGCTGAGGGTTAGGGGTAGGGTGAGGTTTAGGTGACAGTTAGCATTAGGGTGAGGGTGAGGTTAGGTTTAGGTTTAGGGTGACGGTGAGGGTTAGGGTTAGGGTGAGGGTTAGGGTGAGGGATAGGGTTTGGGTGAGTGTCAGGTTTAGTATGAGGGTTAGGGTGAGGGTGAGCATTAGGGTTAAGGTTAGGGTGAGGGTTAGGGTTAGGGTTAGGGTGAGGGTTAGGGTTAGGGATAGGGTTAGGTTTTGGATGAGGGTTAGGTTTATTGTGAGGGTTAGGTTTACGGTTAGGGTTAGAGTTAGCGTGAGGGTAAGGGTTAGGGTGAGGGTTAGTTTGAGGCTTAGGTTCAGGGTTAGCGTTAAAGTTAGCGTGAGGGTTAGGGTTGGGTTCGGTTAGGGTGAGGTTTAGGGTGAGGTTGAGGGTTAGGTTGAGGGTGAGGGTTTGTGTGAGTGTGAAGGTTAGGGTGTGGTTGCGGGTTTGGGTTAGGGTGACGGTTAGGGTTAGGGTGAGGGTGAGTGTTAGGGTTAGGGTTAGGGTGAGGGTGAGTGTTAGGGTTAGGGTTAGGGTATGTGTTAGGATGAGGGATAGTGTAAGGTTAGGTTGAGGCTTAAGTTTAGTGTGAGTTTTAGGGTTACAGTTAGGGTTAGGGTGAGGTTAAGGTTTAGGGTGAGGGTTAGTTGGAGAGTGATTGTCAGAGTTAGCTTTAGGGTTAGGGTGAGGGTTAGGGTTAGGTTTAAGGTGAAGGTGAGAGTTAGGGTTAGTGTTATGGTGAGGGTTAGGGTGAGGGTTAGGGTTAGGTTTAGGGTTAGGTTGAGGGTGAGGGAAAGGGTTAGGTTTAAGACTAGGGGTAGGGTTAGGGTTTGGCTGAGGGTGATGGATACGGTAAGGTTAGGGTGAAGGTTAGGTTTCGTGTGCAGGTTAGGGTTAGGTTAAGGGTTAGGGTGAGGGGTAGGGTTAGGGTTATGTTTAGGGTGAGGGTGAGGGTTACGGTGATGTTGAGGGTGAGGGTGAGTGTGAGGGTTAGGTTGTGGGTGAGGGTTCGGCTTATGGTTAGCATTAGGGTGATAGTGAAGGTTAGCCATAGGGTTAGGGTTAGAGTTATGGTGAGGGTTAGGGTTAGGGTGATGTTTAGGGTGAGGGTGAGGGTTAGGGTGAGCGTGAAGGTTTGGGTTATAGTGAGGGTTAGGGTGTGGGTGAGGGTTAGGTTTAGGGTTAGGGTGAGGTTGAGGGAAAGTGTTAGGTTTAGGACTAGGGTTAGGGTTAGGGTTTGGCTTAGGGTGAGGGAAGGAGTGAGGGTGAGGGTTAGGGTGAGGGTTAGGGTTAGGATGATGGTTATGTTTAGTGTGAAGGTTAGATTTAGGGTTAGGGTTAGATTTAGGGTGAGGATAAGGGTTAGGGTAAGGGTTAGTTTCAGAGTGAGTGTTAGTTTTAGGATTAGGGTGAGTGTGAGGGTTAATATTAGGGTTAGGATTAGGGTTAAGGTGCGTGTGAGGGTTAGGGATAAGCTAAATGTTAGGGTTAGGGTGAAGGTGAGGGAGAGGGTTAGGTTTTGGATTAGTTTTAGGGTAAGGGTTAGGCTTAGGATGAGGGTGAGGGTGAGGTTGAGGGTTAGGTTGAGGGTTAGGGTGAGGTTTAGGTTTAGGGTGAGGTGTAAGGTTAGGGTTAGGGTGAGTGTTAGCTTGAGGGTTAGGATTAGGGTTAGGGTGAGGGTTAGGTTTACTGTGAGGGTTAGGGTTAGGGTTAGGTTTAAGTTGAGGGTGAGGTTTAGGTTTAGGGTGAGGTGTAAGGTTAGGGTTAGGGTGAGTGTTAGCTTGAGGGTTAGGATTAGGGTTAGGGTGAGGGTTAGGTTTAGTGTGAGGGTTAGGGTTAGGGTTAGGTTTAGGATGAGGGTAAGCTTTAAGGTGAGGTTTAGGGTGAGAGTGAGGGTTAGGTTTAGCGTGACTGTTAGTGTGAGGGTTAGTGTGAGGGTTAGTGTTAGGGTTAGGTTGAAGGTGAGGGTGAGGCTGAGGGTTAGGATTAGGGTTAGGGTTATGATGAGGGTTAGTGTGAGGGTTAGGGTTAGGGTGAAAGTGAGGGTGAGGGTTAGGGTTAGTTTGAGGGTTAGGGTTAGGATTGGGGTTATGGTGATGGCTAGGTTGAGGTTGAGTGTTAGGGTTAGGCTTAGGATTAGGGTGAGGGATAGGTTTAGTTTGAGGGTTAGGGTAGGGTTAGGGTTAGGGTGAGGGTGAGTGTTAGGGTTACGGTTAGTTTTAGGGTGAGGTGTAGGGTGAGGGTTAGGGTTACGGTTAGGTTTAGAGTTCGATTGAGGTTTTTGGTTAGCTAAGGATTTGGGTTAGGGTGAGGATTAGGTTGATGGTGAAGGTTAGGGTTATGGTGAGTGGTAGGGTTGGGGTTAGGGTTAATTTGAGGGTGAGGGTTAGTTTTGGGGTTAGGGTTAGGGTTATTGTAGTGGTTAGGATTTGGGTTAGGGTGAGGGTTAGTGTGAGGTTTAGGGTTAGGTTTAGGGCTAGAGTTTGAGTGAGGTTGAGTATTAGTTTTAGGATTCAGGTTAGGGTTAGGTTTAGGCTGAGGGTGAGGGTGTGGGTGAGGGTTAGGTTTAGGTTTAGGGTTAGGTTAGTGTTAGGATGAGGGTTAGGGTGAGGGGTAGGGTTAGGGTTAGGTTGAGGGTTTTGGTTAGTATGAGGGTTAGGGTTAGGGTTAATGTAAGCCTGAGGGTGAGGGTAAGGATTAGGTTTAGGGTTAGTGTGAGAGGTAATGTGAGACTGCGGTTTAGGGTTTGGGTTAGGGTGAGGGTGAGGGTTAGGGTTAGGGTTAGGGTTAGGGTTAGGGTCAGGGGTAGGGTGATGGTTATTTTTAGGGTTCGGGTTAGGGTTAGGGTTCGGTTGAGGGTTTCAGTTAGATAAGTGTTAGTGTTAGGGAGAGGATTAGGGTGAGGGTGAGGGTTAGGGTGAGGGATAGGATTAGTGTGAGGGTTAGGCTTAGGATTAGGGTGAGGGTTTGGTTTAGGGTGAGGTTTAGGGTAAGGGTGAGGGTTAGGGTTAGGATGAGGGTTGCGGTTAGGTTTAGGCTGGGTGTTAGTGTGAGGGGCAGGGTTAGAGTTAGCGTGAGGGTTAGATTTAGTGTGAGGGTTTAGGGTTACAGTGAGGATAAAGGTTAGGGTGAGGGTTAGGGTTAGCATTAGTGTGAGGGTAAGGGTTAGGGTGAGGGTTAGGGTGAGGAAGAGGGTTAGGGTTAGTGTGAGGGTTAGGGTTAGTGATAGGGTTATGGTTAGGGTGAGGGTAAGTGTTAGGGTTAGAGTGAGGGTGAGGTTTAGGGTGAGGGTGAGGGTTAGGCATAGGATTAGGGTAAGGGTGAGGGTTAGGGTTAGGGTTAGGGTTAGGTTGAGGGTTAAGGTGAGGGCTAGGGTTAGGGTTAGGGTGAGGGCTAGGTTTAGTGTGAGGGTTAGGGTTGGGGTTAGGTTGAGGCATAGGGTTAGGATTAGGGTGAGGGTAAGCGTTAGTGTGAGGGAGAGGTTTAGGATGAGGGTGAGCTTTAGGGTTAGTGTGAGTGTTAGGTTCAGGGATAGTGTTTGGTTAGGTTGAGGGTAAGGTTGAGGGTTAGGGTGAGGGTTAGGGTGATGGTGAGAGTGAGAGTGATGGTTAGGGTTAGGGTTAGGGTGAGCCTGAGGGTGAGGGTTCGGATTAGCGTTACGGTTAGATTTAGGCTGAGGCTGAGGGTGAGGGTGAGGGTGACATTTATGTTTAGGGTTAGGGTGAGGTGTAGGTTTAGTTTGAGGGTTAGGGTGAGGCTGAGTTTAAGGGTTAGGGTGAGCGTTAGTGTGAGGGTGAGGGTTATGTTTAGGATTAAGGTTAGAGTGACGGTTAGGGTGAGGGTTAGTGTTATTGTTAGGGTGAGGGTTAGGGCAAAGTTTAGGGTGAGGGTGAGGGTTAGGGTTAGGATTAGGGTTAGTGTGAGGGCTAGGGTGAGGTTGAGGGATAGTCTTAGAATTAAGGTTAGTTTAGTGTGAGAGTAAGGGTTAGAGTTAGGGTGAGGGTTAGGGTAAGATTTAGGGTTAGGGTGATGGTTAGGGTGAGGGTTAGTTTTAGATTTAGGGTTAGCATGCGGGTTAGGGTGAGGGGTAGGATTAGGGTTAGGGTGAGGGTGAGCTTTAGGGTAAGGGTGACGGTTAGGGATAGGGTTAGGTTTAGGTTGAGTGTTAGGGTTAGGGTTAGGGTGAGGGTTAGGGTGAGGGTTAGAGTTAGGGTGAGGGTGAGGTTTAGGGTTACTGTGAGTATTAGGGTGAGGGTTAGGGTGATGGTTAGTTTAGGGTTAGGGTGATGGTGAGGGTTAGGGTTAGGGTTAGTGTGAGGGTTAGGTTTAGGGTTATGGTGAGGGTTAGAGTTAGGCTGAGGGTGAGGGTTACGTTCAGGTTTAGGGTTAGTGTGAGGTGTAGGGTGAGGGTTAGGGTTAGATTTAGGGTTAGCATGAGGGTTAGGGTGAGGGGTAGTGTTAGGATTAGGCTTAGGGTTAGGTTTAGGGTGAGAGTTAGGGTTAGGGTTAGGTTGAGGTTTAGGGTTAGAATGAGAGTTAGGTTAGGGTTAGGGTTAGTGTGAGGGTGAGGGCGAGGCTGAGGGTTAGGGTGAGGATGGGGGTTAGGGTTAGGGTTAGGTTGAGGCTGAGGGTGAGGGTTTGGATTAGCGTTTGGGTTCGAGTTAGTCTGAGGGTGAGCTTGAGGTTGAGGGTGACGTTTATGCTTTGGATTAGGGTGAGGGTTAGGGTTAGTGTGAGGGTTAGGGTAAGGCTGAGGTTAAGGGTAAGGGTGAGGATGAGGGTTAGGTTTAGGATTAGGGTTAGGGTGAGGGTTAGGTTGATGGTTAGGGTGAGGCTTAAAATTAGGGTTAGGTTGAGTTTTAGGGTGAGGGAAAGGGTGATGGTGTGGTTTAGGCTTGGTGTGATGATTAGAGTTAGGTTTTGGGTTAGGGTTAGGGTAAGGGTTATTGTAAGGGTGAGGGTAACGGTTAGGGTGAGGGATATGGTTAGGGTGAGGGTTAGGGATAGGATTAGGGTTAGGGTGAGGGCTAGGTTGAGGGTGAGAGTTAGGTTTAGGGTTATGGTGAGGGTTATGGTTATGGTTAGGATGAGGGTAAGGGTGAGGGGTAGAGTTAGGGTTAGGGTGAGTGTTAGGTTTAGTGTGAGTGTTATGGTTAGGGTGAGGGTAAGTGTTAGAATGAGCGTTAGGGTTAACGTGAGTGTTAGGGGGAGTGTGAGGGTTAGGTTTCGGGTTAGTGTGAGAGTTAGGTTTAGGGTTAGGGTGAGGGTTAAAGTTAGGCTGAGAGTGAAGGTTAGGGTGAGGGTGACATTTAGGGTTATGGTTAGGGTGAGGGTTACGGTTAGTGTGAGGGTTAGGGTGAGGGTGAGGGTGAGGTTAAGGGTTAGGTTGAGGGTGAGGATTAGGGTTAGATTGTGGGTTAGGGTTAGGATTGAGCGTTAGATTGAGGGTTAGTTTGAGGTTTAGGATTAGTGTCAGGGATAGGGATAGGGTGAGGGGTTGGGTTAGGGATAGGGTGAGGTTTAGGGTGAGGATGAGGTTTAGGGTTAGTGTGAGGGTTAGGGTGAGTGTGAGGGTGAGGGTTAGGTTTAGTGTGAGGGTTAGGGTTAGGGTTAGGATTAGGATGAGGTTGTGGGTTAGGTTGAGGCTTAGGGTGAGGGTGAGGGTTAGGTTTAGGATTAGGATGAGGGTGAGGGTTAGCCTGAGCTTGAGTGTGAGTGTTAGGGTGGGAGTTAGGATTAGTGTTAGGGTTAAGTTGAGGGCTCTGGTGAGGGTGAGGGTTAGGGTGAGGGTGAGGGTTAGTATTAGGGTTAGGGTTAAGTTGAGGGCTAAGGTTAGGGTGAGGCTTAGGGTGAGGGTGAAGGTGAGGGTGAGGGTTTCAACTAAGTAAGGGTTAGGGTTAGGGTGATGATTAGGTTGAGGGTGAGGTTTAGGGTGAGGGTTACGGTTAAGGTGAGGGTTAGAGTTAGGGTTAGGGTGAGGGGTAAGGTGACGGTGAGGGTGACAGTTAGGGTGAGGGTTACGGTTAAGGTGAAGTTTAGAGTTAGGGTTAGAGTGAGTGTTAGGTTTAGTTTTAGGGTTAGTGTTAGTGTTAGGCTTAGGGTGAGTATAAGGGTTAGGGTGAGTGTGAGGGTGAGGGTGAGGGTTAGGGTTAGGGTGAGGTTTAGGTTTAGCGTGAGGGTTAGGTTTAGGGTTAGTGTGGGGGTTAGGTTGAGGGGTAGGCTTAGGGATATTGTGAGGGTTAGGTTTAGTATGAGGGTTAGGGTTAGGGTTACGGTTAGGGTGAGGGTAAGGTTTAGGGTGAGGGTCAGGGTGACGTTGAGGTTTAGGGTTAGGATTAGGTTTAGGGTTAAGGTTAGGCTCAGGGTGAGGGTGAGGGTAAGGGTGAGGGTTAGGGTTAGGGTTAGTGTGAGGCTTAGGGTTAGGGCTTTATTTAGGGTGATGATGAGGGTTAGGGTGAGGTTGAGGTTTCAGATGAGGGTTAGGGTTCGGGTGGGGTTGAGGGTTAGTGTTAGGGTGAGGGTTAGGTTTAGGGTTAGGGTAAGGGTTAGCTTGAGTGATAGGGTTAGGGTTAGGGTGAGAGTTAGGGTTAGGGTGAGGATTAGGGTTAGTGTGAGTGTTAGGGTGAGTGTGCGGGTTAGGGTTAGGGTGAGGGTTAGGTTTAGTGTGAGGGTTAGTGTTAGGGTTAGTGTGAGTGTGAGGGAGAGTGTGAGGGTTAGGTTTAGGATTTGGGTTAGAGTTAGGATGACGGTGAGGGTTATTTTTAGGATTAGGGTTAGGTTTAGGCTGAGGGTGAGGGTGAGTGTGAGGGTTAGGGTGAGGGTGAGGGTTAGGTTCAGGTTTAGGGTTACGTTTAGAGTGAGGGTTAGGGTTAGGCTTACAGTTAGGATGAGGGTTTGGGTGAGGGATCGTGTTAATGTGAGGGTGAGGTTTAGTGTTCATGTGAGGGTTAGGTTTAGGGATAGGGTTAGGGTTAGGGTGAGCGTACGGGTTCGGGTTCAGGTGAGGTTAAGGGTGAGGCTGAGGGTTAGAGTTAGTGTGAGGGTTAGGTTTTGGGATAGGGTTAGGGTTATGGAGAAGGTAAGGGTTACAGTTAGGTTGAGGGTAAGATTCAGGATTAGGGTTTGGGTTAGGCAAAGGGTTAGGGTAAGGTTGAGGGTTAGGTTGAGGGTTCGGGTTAAGGTTAGGGTTAGGTTTACTGTGAGGGTAAGGGTTAGGGTGAGGTTTAGGTTGAATGTGAGGATTAGGTCTAGCATTAGGGTTAGGGTGAGGGTTACGTTTAGGGGTTTAGGGTTAGGGTTAGAGTAAGGCTTAGGGTTAGGGTTAGGGTGAGGGTTAGGTTTAGAGTGAGGGTGAGGGTTAGGGTGAGTGTTAGAGTTAGGGTGCTGGTTAGGGTTATTGTGAGGGTTATTGTGAGGCTGGGGGTTATGGTTAGGGTGAGGGTAAGGTTTAGAGTGAGGGTTACGGTGACGATTATGGTTAGGGTTAGGGTGAGGGTTATGGTTAGTGTGAGGGTAAGGGTTAAGTTGAGGGTTAGGATTAGGGTTAGCGTGAGGGCTAGATTGAGGATGAGGGTTAGGTTCAGGGTTAGGGTGAGGGATAGGGTTAGGGTTAAGGTTAGAGTGAGGGTGAGGCATAGGGTTCGGGTTAGGGTGAGGGTTAGAGTTAGGCTGAGGGTATGGGTTAGGGTGAGGGTGACGGTTAGGTTTAGGGTTAGGGTGCGGGTTTGGATTAGGTGACGGTTAGGGTCTAGGGTGAGGTTAAGGGTTAGGGTGAGGGTTATGGTGAGGTTTAGTGTTAGGGTTGGGGTTAGGGTGAGGGTTAGGGTGAGGGTTAGGTTGAGGGTTTGGGTTAATGTGAGGGTGAGGGCGAGGTTGAGAGTTACGGTGAGGGTGAGGGTTAGGGTTAGGGTTAAGGTGAGGCTGACGGTGAGGCTTCGGATTAGCGTTAGGGTTAGAGTTAGTCTGTGGTTGACGGTAAGTTTGAGGGAGATGTTTATGCTTAGGTTTAGGTTGAGGGTTAGGGTTAGTGTGAGGGTTTGGTGATGCTGAGGTTAAGGGTTAGGGTGAGGGTGAGGGTTAGGTTTAGTATTAGGGTTAGGGTGAGGTTAGAGTTAGGCTTAAAGTTAGGGTTAGGTTGAGTTTTAGGGTGAGGGAAAGGGTGTTGGTGAGGTTTAGGGTTCGGGTGAGAATTAGAGTTAGGGTTAGGTTAGGGTCAGGGTTATGTGAGTGTGAGGGTAACATTTAAGGTGAGGGTTAGGTTTAGGCTGAGGGTTAGGGAGAGAATTAGGGTTAGGGTGAGGGCTAGCTTGAGGGTGAGAGTTAGGTTTAGAGTTATGGTGAGTGTTATGTTAAGAGTTAGGATGAGGGTAATGGTGAGGTGTAGGCTTAGGGTTAGGGTAAGGGTTAGGTTTAGTGTGAGGGTTAGGGTTAAGGTGAGGGTTAGTGTGAGAATGAGCGTTAGGGTTACCGTGAGTGTTAGGGTGAGGGTGAGGTTTAGGGTTAGGGTTAGTGTGATGGTTAGGTTTAGGGTTAGTGTGAGGGTTAGGGTTAGGGATAGTGTTAGGGTTAGGGTGAGGGTAAGGGTTAGGGTTAGGGTGAGGGTGAGGTTTAGGGTGAAGGAGTGGGTTAGGGATAGTGTTAGGGTTAGGGTGAGGGTTAGGGTTAGGGTGAGGGTTAGCGTTAGGGTTAGGGTGACGGATAGGTTGAGTGTGAGGTTTAGGGTTGGGGTTAGGTTTACGGTGATGGTAAGGGTTAGGGTGAGGTTTAGGGTGAGTGTGAGGGTTAGGGTTAACATTACAGTTAGGGTGAGGGTTAGGGTGAGGGTTCGGTTTAGGGTTAGCTTTAGGGTGAGTTTGAGAGTGAGGGTTACGGTTAGGGTTAGGGTTAGGGTGAGTGTGACATCGAGGCTGAGGGTTAGGGTGAGGGTGAGGATGAGGGTTTAGGATTAGCGTTAGGCTTAGAGTTAGGCTGAGGTTGAGGGTGAGGGTGAGTTTGACGTTTATGTTTAGGTTTAGGTTGAGGGTTAGGGTGAGGGTGAGGGTTGTGTTTAGGATTAGGGTTAGGGTGAGGGTTAGGGATAGGCTTAGGGTTAGGTTTAGGGTTATGGTTAGGGTGAGGGTTAGGGTTATGGTGAGGGTGAGTGTTAGGGTGAGGATTAGAGTGAGCGTTATTGTGATGGTGAGGGTTACGGTTAGGGTGAGTGTTAGGGTGAAGGTGAGGTTTAGGGTTAGATTTAGGGTTAGGGTGAGGGCTAGTTTGAGGGTGAGAGTTAGGTTTAGGGTTATGGTGAGGGTTAGGGTAAGGGTTAGGATGAGGTTAATGGTGATGGGTAAGGTTAGGGTTAGAGTAAGTGTTAGGTTTAGTGTGAGGGTTAGGGTTAAGGTGAGGGTTAGAGTGAGAATGAACGTTAGGGTTACCGTGAGTGTTAGGGTGAGGGTGAGGGTTAGGTTTAGGGTTAGTTTGATGGTTAGTTTTCAGGTTAGTGTGAGGGTTAGGGTTAGGGATAGTGTTAGGTTTAGGGTGAGGGTAAGGGTTAGGGTTAGGGTGAGGGTGAGGTTTACGGTGAAGGAGAAGATTAGGGATATTGTTAGGGTTAGATTGAGGGTAACGTTTAGTGTTAGGGTGAGGGTTAGGGTTAGGGTTAGGGTGAAAGTTAAAGTGAGGGTAGGGTTATGGTTGGGGTGAGGGCTAGGTTTAGTGTGAGGTTTAGGGCTAGGGTTAGGTTTAGGGACACGATTAGGGTTAGGGTTAGAGTAAGGGTTAGGGTGAGTGTGAGGGTTAGGGTGAGGGTGAGGGATAGAGTTAGTGTGAGGGTAAGGGTTAGGGATAGGGTTAGGGTTAAGGTTTTGGTAATGATTAGATTTAGGGTGAGGGTGAGGTTTAGGGTTAGGGTGAGGGTAAGGGATAGGGTTAGGGTTAGGTTGAGGGTTAGGTTGAGGGTTATGGTTAGGGTTATGGTGAGGGTTAGCGTTAGGGTTAGGGTGACGGATAGGGTGAGGGTGAGGTTTAGGGTTGGGGTTAGGTTTATGGTGAGGGTAAGTGTTAGGGTGAGCTTTAGGGTGAGTGTGAGGGTTAGGGTTAGCATTACAGTTAGGGTGAGGGTACGGTTTTGGGTTAGCTTTAGGGTGAGGTTGAGGGTGAGGGTTAGGGTTAGGGTTAGGGTTAGGGTGAGTGTGACTGCGAGGCTGAGGGTTAGGGTGAGGTTGAGCTTGAGGGTTCGGATTAGCGTTAGGCTTAGAGTTAGGCTAAGGGTGAGGGTGAGGGTGAGTGTGACGTTTATGTTTAGGTTTAGGGTGAGGGTTAGGGTGAGGGTGAGCATTGTGTTTAGTATTAGGATTAGGGTGAGGGTTAGGGTTAGGCTTAGGATTAGGTTTAGGGTTATGGTTAGGGTGAGGGTTAGGGTTATGTTGAGGGTGAAAGTTAGGTTGAGGGTGAGAGTTAGGTTTAGGATTATGATAAGGGTTAGAGTTATGGTTAGGATGAGGGTAATGTTGAGGGGTAGGGTTAGGGTTAGATTGAGGGTTAGGTTTAGTGTGAGGGCTATGTTTAGGGTGAGGGTTAGGGTGAGAATGAGTGTTAGGGTTACCGTGAGTGTTAGGTTGAGGTTTAGGGAGTGGGTTAGGGTTAGGGTTAGGATAAGGGTGAGGTTTAGGGATAGGGTTAGTTTGAGGGTTAGGGTTAGGGATAGGGTGAGGGTTAGATTTAGGCTGAGGGTGAGGTTTAGGGTGAGGGTGACGTTTAGTGTTAGGGTTAGGGTTAGGGTTCGGGTTAGTGTGAGGGTTAGGGTGAGGGTGAGGTTAAGGGTTAGGTTAAGGGTTAGGTTGAGGGTTAGTGTTAGGTTTAGGCTTAGGGTGAGGGTTAGGGTGAGGGTTAGGTTGAGGGTTAGGGTTAGGGATAGTGTTTCTGTGAGAGTTAGGGTGAGGTTTAGGGATATGGTTAGGGTGAGGTTTAGGGTGAGGGTGAGGGTTAGAGTGAGTGTTAGTGTTAGGTGAGGGTTAACGTTAGGATTAGGTTTAGGGTGAGGGCTCTGGTGAGGGTGAGGGATAGGCTTAGGGTTAGGTTTAGATTTAGGGTTAAGGTGAGGGTTAGGGTTAGGTTTAGGGTGAGGTTTAGGGTTAGGGTTAGGGTTAGGGTGAGGGCTAGGTTGAGGGTGATGGTTAAGTTTAGGATTAGGGTGAGGGTTAGGATTAGTGTGAGGTTTAGGGTGAGGGTGAGTTTAAGGGTTAGGGTGAGGGTTAGGGTGAGGTTTAGTGTTAGGGTTAGGGTTAGGGCGAGCGTTAGGATGAGGGTTAGGTTGAGAGTTAGGGTTAGTGTCAGGGATAGGGATAGGGTGAGTGTTAGGGTGAGGTTTAGGGTTAGAGTGTGGGTGAGGGTTAGGGTGAAGTTTAGATTTAGGGTTCGAGTTAGGGTTATTTTGAGGGTGATTGTGAGGTTTAGGGTGAGGGTTAGGGTTAGGGTTAGGTTGAGGATGAGAGTTAGGGTTAGGGTTATGGTGAGGGTTATGGATAGGGTTATGGTTAGGGTGAGGGTTAGAGTTAAGCCGAGGGTGTGGTTTAGGGTTAGGATGAAGTTTATATTTAGGGTTAAGGTGAGGGTTAGGATAAGTGTGAAGGTTAGGGTGAGGGTGAGGTTATGCGTTAGGGTGAGGGTTAGGGTGAGGTTTAGTGTTAGGGTTAGGGTTAGGGTTAGGGTTAGCGTGAGGGGTAGGTTGAGGGTTAGGGTTGGTGTCAGGGATAGGGATAGGGTGAGGGTTAGGGTGAAGGTTAGAGTTAGGGTTAGGGTGAGGTTTAGTTTGAGGGTGAGGGTTAGGGTTGGGGTGAGGGTTAGGGTTAGTGTGAGGGTTAGGGTTAGGATTAGGGTTAGGGTGAGAGCTAGGGTGAGGATAAGGGTTAGGCTTAGGGTTAGAGTGAGGGTTAGGGTTAGGGTTAGTGTGAGGGTTAGGTTGAGGTTGAGGGTTAGGGTTAGAGTTAGGTTTACGGTGAGGGTAAGGGTTAGGGTGAGTTTTCCGGTGAGTGTGAGGATTAGGGCTAGAATTACGGTTAAGCTGAGGGTTAAGTTTAGGGTTAGGTTGAGGGTGAGGGTTAGGGTTAGGGTTAGGGTGAGTTTTAGGGTTAGGGTGAGGGCTAGGGATAGGTTTAGGGTGAGGCTGAGGGCGACGTTGAGGGTTATGGTGAGGGTAAGGGTGAGGGTGAGGTTTAGGATTAGGGTTAGTGTGAGGCTGAGGGTGAGGGTTCGGATTAGAGTTAGGTTTAGAGTTAGGATGAGGATGAGGGTTAAGGTGAGGGTTAGGGTTAGTGTAAGGGTTAGGTTGGGGCTGAGCTTAAGTTTTAGTGTGAGTGTTATGGTGAGGTTGAGGGGTAGGTTTAGGATTAGGGTGAGCGTGAAGTTTAGGGTGAGGGTTAGAGTTAGGCTTAGGGTTAGGTTTAGGGAGAGGGTTAGGGTGAGGTTTACGGTTAGATTGAGTGTGAGGTTTAGGGTGAGGGTTAGAGTTAGGGTTTGGGTTAGGGTTATTGTGAAGGTTATTGTGAGGGTGAGGGTTATGGTTTGGGTGAGGGTAAGGGTTAGGGTGAGGGTTAGGGTTAGGATTAGGGTTAACATGAGGGCTTGGTTGAGGTTGAGGGTTATGTTTAGGGTTAGGGTGAGGGTTAGGGTGAGGTTTAGTGTTAGGTTTAGCATTAGGGTGAGGATGAGGGTGATGATTAGGTTGAGTGTTAGGGCTTGTGTCAGGGATAGGGATAGGGTGAGGTTTAGGGTGAGGATTAGGTTGAGGTTTAGGGTTAGGGTGAGGGTTAGGGTTAGGATTAGTGTTAGGGTGAGGGTTAGGGTGAAGGTCTGGGTTAGGTTTTTGGTTACAGTGAGCATTAGGGTTAGGGTTAGGGTGAGGGTTAAGTTGAGGGATAGGGTTAGGTTTAATGTGAGGGTTAGGATTACTGTGAGGTTTACGGTTAGGGTTAGGGTTAGGGTTAGAGTGAGGGTAAGGGTTAGGGTGAGGGTGAGTGTTAGGGTGAGGATGAGGGTTAGGGTTAGTGTGAGTGTTAGGGTTAGGGATAGTGTTAGGGTTAGGGTGAGGGTAAGGGTTAGTGTTAGGGTGATGTTGAGGCTTAGGGTGAGGTAGAGTGTTAGGGATAGGTTTAGAGTTAGGGTGAGGCTAAGGGTTAGGGTTAGGGTGAGGGTTAGGATTAAGGTGAGGGTTAAGGTGAGTGTAGGTTTATGGTTTGGGTGAGGGCTAGTTTTAGTGTGAGCTTTAGATTTAGAGTTAGGTCTAAGGATAGGATTAGGTTTAGGGTTATGGTAAGTGTTAGGGTGAAGAAGAGGATTAGGGTGAGGGTGAGGGT
This sequence comes from Dipodomys merriami, assembly GCF_024711535.1. Classification (NCBI taxonomy): domain Eukaryota; kingdom Metazoa; phylum Chordata; class Mammalia; order Rodentia; family Heteromyidae; genus Dipodomys; species Dipodomys merriami. The sequence goes on along the minus strand of NW_027202617.1, from coordinate 146,869 downwards.
TAGGGTTAGTGTGAGGATTAGTGTTAGGGAAAGTGTTAGGGTTAGTGGGAGGGTAAGGATTAGGGTTAGGGTGAGGGTGAGGGTTAGGGTTAGTGTGAGCGTTAGGGTTAGGGACAGGTTTATGGTTAGGGTGCGGGTAAGATTTAGGGTGAGGGTGAGGGTGAGGTTTAGGTTGAGGTTGAGGGTTAGTGATAGGATTAGGGTTAGGTCGAGAGATAGGTTGAGGGTTATGGTTAGGTTTAGGGTGAGGGTTAGGGTGAGGGTTAGTGTTAGGTTTAGGGTGACCGATAGGGTTAGGGTGAGGGTTAGGGTTGGGGTTAGGTTTACGGTGAGGGTAAGGGTTAAGGTGAGGTTTAGGGTGAGTGTGAAGTTTAGGGTTAGTTTTACAGTTACGGTGAGGGTTAGGGTGAGGGTTAGGTTTAGGGTTACCTTTAGGGTGAGGGTGAGGTTTAGGGTTAGGGTTAGGGTTAGGGTTAGGGAGAGGGTGAGGGCGAGGCTGAGGGTTAGGTTGAGGGTGAGGGTGAGGGTGAGGGTTCAGATTAGCTTAGGGTTAGAGTTAGGCTGAGGGTGGGGGTGAGGTTGAGGGTGACGATTATGTTTAGGTTTAAGGAGAGGGTTAGGGTGAGGCTGAGGTTAAGGGTTAGGGTTAGGGTGAGGGTTGTGTTTAGGATTAGGGTTAGGCGGAGTTTTAGCGTTTGGCTTAGGGTTAGGTTTACGGTGAGAGTTAGGGTGAGGGTTAGGGTTATGGTGAGGGTGAGTGTTAGGGTGAGGATTAGAGTTAGGGTTAGGGTTAGTGTTAGGGTGAGCGTTATTCTGATGGTTAGGTTTATGTTTAGGGTGAGGGATAGGGTGAGGGTGAGGGTTAGGGTTAGGATTAGGGTTATGGTGAGGGCTAGGTTGAGGGTGAGAGTTAGGTTTAGGGTTATGGTGAGGGTTAGGGTTTCGGTTAGGATGAGGGTAATGGTGAAGGGTAGGGTTAGGTTTAGATTGAGGGTTAGGTTTAGTGTGACGGTTAGGGTGAGAATGAGTTTTAGGTTTACCGTAAGTTTTAGGTTGAGGGTTAGGGTATGGGTTAGGGTTAGGTTTAGGGTAAGGGTGAGGGTTAGGGTTAGGGTTAGTGTGAGGATTAGGGTTAGGGATAGGGTGAGGGTTAGAGTTATGCTGAGGGTGAGGGTTAGGGTGAGGGTGACATTTAGGGTTAGGGTTAGTGTGAGGGTTAGGTTTAGTGTGAGGGTTAGGGTGAGGGTGAGGTTAAGGGTTAGGGTTAGGATCAGTGTTAGTGCTAGACTGAGTGTGAAGGTGAGGGTGAGTGTGAGGGTTAGTTTGAGGGTTAGGTTGACATCTAGGTTAATGTGGAGGGTTAGGGTGAGTGTGAGGGTGAGGTTGAGGGTTTCGGTTAGGTAAAGGTTAAGGATAGGGTGAGGATTAGGATGATCTTGAGGTTTAGGGTTAGGGTTAGTGTTAGGGTGAGGGATAGGGTTAGGTTTAGGGTGATTGTTAGGGTGAGAGTGCGGGTTAGGTTTAGGGTTAGGGTGAGGGCTAGGGTAAGGGTGAGGGTTAGGGTGAAGGTGAGGGTGAGGTTGTGGGTTTTAGTTAGGTAAGAGTTAAGGTTAGGTTTAGGGTTATTGTGAGGGTTCGGGTTTGGGTGAGGGTGAGGTTTAGGGTTAGGATTAGGGTGAGGCTTAGGATGAATTTTAGGGTAAGGATGAGGGTTAAGTTGAGGGGTAGGGGTAAGGTTATGGTGAGGGTTAGGGTTAGTGTGAGGGTTAGTGTTAGGGTTAGGTTTAGGTTAGCGTGAGGGTAAGGATTAAGGTGAGGGTGAGGGTTAGGGTAAGGGTGAGGGTTAGGGATAGGGTTAGGGTTAGGGTGAGGGATAGGTTGAGGTTTAGGGTTAGGGTTAGCATTAAGGTGAGGGTTAGGTTGAGGGTTAGGGTTAGGGTTATGGTTAGGGGTACGGTTACTTTTAGGGTGAGGGTGAGGGTTAGGATTAGGTTAACGGTGAGGTTAAGTGTTAGGGTGAGTTTTAGGGTGAGTGTGAGGGTTAGGGTTAGCATTAGGGTGGGGGTGAGGTTTAGGGTGAGGGTTAGGGTTAGGGTTAGTGTGAGGGTCAGGGTTAGGGTCAGGGTTAGGATTAACATTAGGTTTAGGTTTAGGCTGAGTGTGAAGCTGAGGGTGAGGGTGATGGTAATGCTTAAGGTTAGGGTGAGGGTTAGGGTTAGAGTGAGGCTTAGTTTAAGGGTTAGGGTGATGCTGAGGGTTTGGTTTAAGATTAGGGTTAGGGTGAGGGTTAGGGTGAGGGTTAGGCTTAGGCTTAAAATTATGGTTAGGGTGAGGTTTAGGGTGAGGGTAAGGGTGATGGTGAGGTTTAGGGTTGGGGTGAGGATTAGAGTTAGGGTTAGGGTTAGGGTTAGGGTGAGGGTTATTTTGAGGTTGAGGGTAACGTTTAGGGTTAAGGTAGATTAATGATTATTGGTAGGGTGAGGGCTAGGTTGAGGATGAGAGTTATTTTTAGTGTTTTGGTGAGGGTTAAGGTTAGGGTTAGGATGAGGTTTAGGTTTAGTGAGAGGGTTAGTGTTAGGGTGAGGGTTGGTGTGAGAATGAGCGTTAGGGTTACCATGAGTATTAGGGTGAGGGTGAGGGTGAGGGTTAGGGTTAGTGTGAGGGTTAGGTTTAGGGTTAGGGTGAGGGTTAGAGTTAGGCTGAGGGTGAGGGTTAGGGTGATGGTGACATTTAGGGTTAGGGTTAGGATGAGGGTGAGGTTAAGTGTTAAAGTGAGGTTGAGGGTTAGTGTTAGATTGAGGGTTAAGGTTAGTGTCAGGTTTAGGTATAGGGTTAGTTTTAGGGTAAGGGTAAGGGTTAGGGTTAGGGTGAAGGATAGGGTTAGGGTTAGGGTGAGGGTTAAGGTGAGGGTAGGGTTATAGTTCGGGTGAGGGCAAGGTTTAGTGTGAGGTTTAGGGCTAGGGATAGGTTTAGGGATAGGATTAGGGTTAGGGAGAGGGTAAGGGTTAGGGTGAGGGTGAGGTTTAGGGTGAGGGTGAGGGTTAGGGATAGGGTTAGGGTTAGGTTGAGGGTTACCATTAGGGTTAGGGTGAGGGTTAGCGTTAGGGTTAGGCTGCTGGATAGGGTGAGTGTGAGGGTTAGGGTTGGGGTTAGGTTTATGGTTAGCTTTAGGGTGAGGGAGAGGGTTAGGGTTAGATTTAGGGTTAGGGATAGGGTGAGGGTTAGAGTTAGGCTGAGGGTGAGGGTTAGGGTGAGGGTGACGTTTAGGGTTAGGGTTAGGGTGAGGGTTCGGTTTAGTGTGAGGGTTAGGGTGAGGGTTAGGTTGAGGGTTAGGGTTACGGATAGTGTTTGGGTGAGGGTTAGGGTGAGGGTTAGGGTTATGGTTAGGGTAAGGTTTAGGGTGAGGGTGAGGGTGAGGATTAGGGTGAGTTTTAATGTTAAGGTGAGGGTTCAAGTTAGGATTAGGGTTAGGGTGAGGGCTCTGGTGAGGGTGAGGGTTAGCCCTAGGATTAGGTTTAGATTTAGGGTGAAGGTGAGGGGTAGGGTTAGGGTTAGGGTGAGGGCTAGGTTTAGTGTGAGGGTTAGGGTTAGGTTTAGGGTGAGGGTTAGGGTTAGGGTTACTGTTAAGGTTAGGGTTAGGTTTAGAGTTAGGGATAGGGTTAGGGATAGGGTTATTGTTAGAGTTAGGGTGAGGGTGAGGGTGAGGGTGACGTTGAGGGTGAGGGAGAGGGTGAGGGCTAGGATTAGGGTTAGGGTTAGAGTTAGGCTGAGGATGAGGTTGAGGGTGAGTTTGATGTTTAAGGTTAGGGTGAGGGCCAGGATTAGGGTTAGGTTTAGATTTAGGCTGTGGGTGACGGTGAGGCTGACAGTGAGGTTTAGGTTTAGAATGAGGGTGAGGGTTAGGGTAAGTGTGAGGTTTAGGGTGAGGGTGAGGTTAAGAGTTAGGGTGAGGGTAAGGGTGAGGGTGAGGGTTAGGTGTAGGGTTAGAGTGAGGGTAAGGGTTAGGGTTAGTGTTAGGTTGAGGTTTAGGTTGAGGGTTAGGCTTAGGGTTAGGTATACGATTAGTGTGAGGGTTAGGGTGAGGGTTAGTGTTTGGGTGAGGTTTAGGGTGAGGGTGAGGGTTAGGGTTATTGTGAGGGTTAGGTTTATGTGATGGTTATGGTTAGGATTAGGGTTAGGGTGAGGGCTATGGTGTGGTTGATGGTTAAGGGTAGGGTTAGGGTTAGGGTGAGGTTTAGGTTTAGGGTTAGGGTGAAGGTTAGGGATAGGGTTAGGGTTAAGGTGAGGGTGAGAGTTAGGATGAGGGTGTGGGTTAGTGTGAGGGTGACGTTTAGGTTTAGGGTTAGGGTGAGGGTTAGGGTTAGTGTGAGGGTTAAGGTGAGGCTGAGGTTAAGGGTTAGGTTGAGGGTTAGGGTGAGGGTGAGGGTTTTGTTTAGGATTAGGGTTACGGCGAGGGTTAGGGTTAGGCTTAGAGTTAGGTTTAGGGTGAGGGTTAAGGTGAAGGTTAGGGTTATGGTGAGGGTGAGTGTTAGGGTGAGGATTAGGTTTAGGTTTAGGGTTAGGGTTAGGGTGAGTGTTATTGTGACGGTGAGGGTTACGGTTAGGGTGAGGGTTAGGGTGAGGCTGAGGGTTAGGATTAGGGTTAGGGTGAGGGCTAGGTTGAGGGTGAGAGTTAGGTTTAGGGTCATGGTGAGGGTTAGAGTGAGGGTGAGGGTTAGGGTTAGTGTGAGGGTCAGGGTTAAGGATAGGATTAGGGTTAGGGTAAGGGTAAGGATTACGGTTAGGGTTAAGGTGAGGGTTATGGTGAGGATTAGCCTTAAGCTTAGGGTGACGGATAGGGTGAGGGTGAGGGTTAGGGTTGGGGTTAGGTTACGGTGAGGGTAAGGGTTAGGGTGAGGTTTAGGCTGAGTGTGAGGGTTAGGGTTAGCATTACAGTTAGAGTGAGGGTTAGGGTGAGGGTTAGGTTTAGGGTTTAGCTTTAGGGTGAGGGTGAGGGTGAAGGTTAGGGTCAAGATGAGGGCGAGGGTGAGGGTTAGGGTGAGGGTGAGGGTGAGGTTGAGGGTTCAGATTAGCGTTAGGGTTTGAGTTAGGCTGAGGGTGAGGGTGAGGATGAGGGTGATGTTTAGGTTTAGGTTTAGGGTGAGGTTTAGGGGTAGAGTGAGGGTGAGGGTGAAGTTGATGGTGACCTTTATGTTTAGGTTTAGGGTGAGGGTTAGGAGTAGTGTGAGGGTTAGTATGAGGCTGAGGTTAAGGGTAAGGGTGAGAGTTCGGGTTAGGGTTTTATTTAGGGTGAGGATGAGGGTTAGGGTGAGGTTGGGGTTTCATTTGAGGGTGAGGGTTAGGGTGGGGTGAGGTTTAGTGTTAGGGTGAGGGTAATGGTGAGGATGAGAGTTAGGGTTAGTGTTCAGGTGAAGGTTAGGTTTAGGGTTACGTCTAGAATGAAGGTTAGGGTTAGGCTTAGGGTAGGATGAGGGTTAGGGTGAGGGGTCGGGTTAGGGTGAGAGTGAGGTTTAATGTCAGTGTGAGGGTTAGGTTTAGGGATACGGTTAGGGTTAGGGTGAGGGTACTGGTTCGGCTTCGGGTGAGGATTAGGGTGAGGATGACTGTTAGCATTAGTGTGAGTGTTAGGGTTTGGGATAGGGTTAGGGTTATGGAGAGGGTAAGGTTTACGTTTAGGGTGAGGTTGAGGTTTAGGATGAGGGTGATTGTTAGGCATAGGGTTAGGGTTAGGTTGAGGGTGAGGGTTAGGGTTAGGTTAGGTTTATGGTGAGGGTAAGGGTTAGGGTGAGGTTTAGGGTGAGTGTGAGGATTAGGGCTAGCATTAGGGTGAATGTGAGGGTTAGGTTTAGGGTTAGGGTTAGGGTGAGGGTGAGGGTTAGGGTTAGGGTTAGGGTGAGGGTTTGGGTGAGTGTTAGGATTGGGTTTAGGATTAGGTTTAGGGTTAGGATGAGGGTTAGGATGAGGGTGAGGCTGAGGGAGAGGGTTAGGGTTAGGGTGAGGGATAGGGTTAGGGTTAGGGTGAGGTTGAGGGCGAGGGTGAGGGTTAGCGTGAGGGTCAGGGTGAGGGTGAGTTTTAGGGTTAGGGTTAGGGTCATGGTTAACGTTAGAGTTAGGGTGAGGGTTAGGGTTAGGGTTAGGATGAGAGTTAGAGTGAGGGTTAGGGTGAGGGTTAGGGTGAGGGTTAGGTTTAGGGTGAGGTTTAGGGTTAGGGTTAGGGTTAGGGTGAGGGTTAGAGTAAGGTTGAGGTTTAGGGTTAGGGTTAGTGTGAGGGCTAAGTTTTGGGTTAGAGTTATGGTCAGGGTGAGGGTGAGGTTTTGGATAAGGATTAGGGTTAGTGTGAGGGCTAGGGTGAGGGTTAGGGTGAGGGTGAGGGTGAGGGTTAGGCTTAGGGTGAGGGTTAGAGTGAGAGCTAGGGTGAGGGTGAGGGTTAGGTTTAGGTTTAGGCTGAGGTTTAGGGTTAAGGTGATGTTTACGGTGAGGGTGAGTTTTAGGTGGAGGGTGAGGATGAGTGTTTGGTTAAGGGTTTGAGTTAGGTTTAGGGTGAGGGTGAGGGTGATGGTGAGCAATAGGGTTAGGGTTAGGGTTAGGCTTAGGGTTAGGGTGAGGGTGAGGGAGAGGCTTAGGTTTAGGATTAGGCATATGGTTAGGGTTAAGCTTAGGTTGAGGTTGAGAGTAAGGGTTAAGGTGAGGGTTAGATTTAGGGTGATGGTTAGGGTTAGGGTTAGGGTTACGGTTAGGGTTATTGTTAGGGTTAGGGTTAGGGTGAGGTTGAGGATGAGGGTGAGGATGAGGGTTAAGATTATGGTTAGCTTTAGCGGGAGGGTGAGGGTGAGGGTTAGGGTTAGGATTAGGGTTAGGTTTAGGCTGAGGGTGAGGATGAGGGTGAGTATGAGGGGTAAGGTTAGGTTTAGAGTTAGGGTTAAGGTGAGGGTTAGCATTAGGTGAGGGTTAGGGTGAGCATGAGGGTGACGGTGAGGCTTAGGGTGAGGGTGAAGGTGAGTGTGAAAGTTAGGCTTAGGGTTCGGTTTAGGGTTAGGTTTAGTGTGAGGATGAGGGTTAGGCTTAGGATTAGGGTTAGGTTTAGAGTTATGCTGAGGGTGAAGTTGAGGACGACGGTGAAGATTAGGGTTAGGGTTAGGGTAAGCGTTAGGGTTAGTGTGAGGGTCTGGGTGAGGTTGAGGTTAAGGTTTAGGGTGAGGGTAAGGGTGAGGGTGAGGGTTTGGGTTAGGGTTAGGGTGAGGGTTTGGGTGAGTGTTAGGATTAGGTTTAGGATTAGGTTTAGGGTTAGGATGAGGGTGAGGCTGAGGGTGAGGGTTAGGGTTAGGGTGAGGGTTAGGGTTAGGATTAGGGTTAGGATGAATGCTAGGGTGTCGGTGAGGGTTAGGGTTAGGGTGACGGTGAGGGTTAAAGTTAGGGTTAAGGTGAGGGTTCGGAGACTTAAAGAGAAGCTTCTCTGAAGAAGAAAGAAGGATGGCCAATAGACACATGAAGAAATGTTCAACATCCCTAGCCATAAAAGAAATGCAAATCAAAACAACATTGAGATATCACCTCACTCCAGTTAGAACAGCAAAAAATCAAGAACTCTAATAACAACAGATGCTGGAGGGGATGTGGACAGAAAGGAACATTACTTCATTGTTGGTGGGAATGTAAACTTGTTCAACCACTTTGGAAAGCAGTATGGAGGTTCCTCAAAAGACTTCACATAGATCTCCCCTATGATCCAGCAATCCCACTTTTGGGCATTTACCCAAATGTTTACAAACAAGACCACACTAAAGCTACCAGCACAACTATGTTTATTGCAGCATTATTTACCATAGCTAAGATATGGAACCAACCCAGTGCCCCTCAGTAGATGAATGGATCAAGAAAATGTGGTATATATACACAATGGAATTCTATGCCTCCATCAGAAAGAATGACATTTCCCCATTTGTTAGGAAATGGAAAGGTTTGGAAAAAATTATATTAAGTGAAGTAAGCCAGGCCCAAAGAAGCATAGGTCCCATGGTTTCCCTTATTTGCAATATCTAGTATAGGTATGAGTCAAGCGGAAAAGGTCAGATAATGTGATGTTAGGAAAATGAACCCTTAAATATGTATTTTAATGTTTTCGTTTCTTTCATGCATGTGTTTCTAACGCATTTATAAGATTATTTCTTTGTTGCTTTGTATGTCCCTCCCCCACAGTGTAACCCCCGCTTTCACTATATTTGATGTCAGTATAACATGTGGAGGAGATGGGGACAAACAAGTCGTTTAAGGATTCAGGTGGACCTGTTGCAACAATGAGAAGTACAAAATGTCATGTCAAAACCAGCTTTACAATGTCGGTGTGTGGGGGGGAGGGGGGGAGAATTGGGTGGGGGAGGGGGGTAAAATTGGGTGGGGGGAGGGGGGAGGCGGGGAAGGGAAGTGACGGGTAAACAAAGGAGGAGGCTGCAATGCTTGGTAAGAAATGTATGCATTATCCTGCCCATGTAATTGTAGCCCCTCTGTACAGTATGTTCTCAAATAAAATAAAATACAATTAAAAAAAAAAAGGTGAGGGTTCGGTTGAGGGTTGGAGTTTGGGTTAGGTTTAGTGTGAGGTTAGGGTTAGGGTTAGTGTGAGGGTAAGGGTTAGGGTGAGTGTTAGGGTGAGAGTGAGGGTTAGGCTTACCGTGAGTGTTAGGGTGAGGATAAGTGTGAGGGTTAGTGTTAGGGTTAGGGTTAGGATTAGGGTTAGGGTGGGGGTAAGGGTTAGGGTTAGGGTTAAGTTTACTGTTAGTGTGAGGGTTAGAGTTAGGGTTAGGGTGAGGGTTAGGGTTAGGCTTTTTGTTAGGGCTAGGGTTAGGGTGAGGGTGATGGTGAGGGTAAGGGTTGGGGTTAGGATTACGTTTAGGGTGACGGTGAGGGTGAGGTTTAGGGTTAGGGTTAGGCTGAGGGTGAGGGTGAGGGTTAGGGTTAGGATTAGGGTTAGGTTGAGGGTTAGGGTTAGTGTGAGGGTTAGGCTTAGGGTTAGGATGAGGTAAATGTTAAGTTGAGGGTTAGGGTGAGGGTGAGATCTAGGGTTAGGTCTAGGGTTAGGATTAGGGTGAGGGTGAGCGTGACGGTTAGGGTGAGGGTTAGGGTTAGGCTGATGTTTTGGTTTAGTGTTACAGTGAGGGTGAGGGTGAGTGTGAGGTTTAGGGTTAAGGTTAGAGTTAGGGTGAGGCCTTGGGTGGGGGTGAGGGTTCGGGATAAGGTTAGGGAGAGGATTAGGTTTAGGTTTAGGGTGAGGGTTAGGGTGAGGGATAGGGTTAGGTTTAGGGTGAGTATTAGGTTTATTGTGCGTATTATGGTTAGGTTTAGAGTTAGGGTTGGGGTGAGGGTAAGGGTTAGGTTGAGGGTTAGGGTGAGGGTGATGGTAATTGTTAGTATTAGGGTTAGGGTTAGGGTTATGGTGAGGATTAGGTTGATGTTTATTGTTGGGGTTAGAGTTAGGGTAAGTGTAAGGGTTAGGGTGAGGTTTAGGGTTAGGATTAGGGTTAGGGTGAGGGTTAGAGTGAGGGTTAGGGTTACGGTGATTGTTAGGGTAACGGTCATGGTGAGGGTGAGAGTTAGGGTTAGGGTTAGTGTGAGGGCTAAATTTTGGGTTAGGTTTATGGTCAGGGTGAGGGAGAAGGTTAGGATTAGGGTTAGGGTTAGGGTGAGGGCTAGGGTGCTGGTGAGGGTGAGGGGGAGTGTTAGGCTTAGGGTTAGGGTTAAGGTGAGAGCTAGGGTGAGGGTGAGGGCGAGGGTGAGGGTGAGGGTTTTGGTTAGGTAAGGGTTATGTTTCAGGTGAGGATTAGTTGAGGGTTATGGTTTGGGTGAGGGTTAGGGTTAGGTTGAAGTATAGGGATAGGGGTAGTGTGAGGGTTAGGGTTAGGGTGATGTGTTGGATGAGGGTGAGGGTTAGGGTGATGGTGAGGGTGAGGGTTAGGGTATGGGTGAGTGTTAGGGTTAGGGTGAGGGTTATGGTACCGGTGAGGGTTAGGGTTAGGGTGAGGTTAAGGGTTAGGATTAGGGTGAGGGTAAGAGTTAGGGTTAGGGTTAGAGTTAGGGTGAGGTTTAGGGTGAGGGTTAGGGTTAGGGTTAGGTTTAGGGTTAGTGTGAGGGTTAGGGTTAGGGGGAGGATAAGGTAAGAACAAGAACCCTAAACCTAAACCTTACCCTAAATTTAACCATCCCACTAACCCTAACCCTCACCCTAACTCTCAACCTCACCCTCACCCTAAGCCAAAGCCTAAGCCTAACCCTTATCCTAAACCTAACACTCTCACTCACACTCAGCCTAATCCTAAGCCTAACCCTAACCCTCACACTCACCCTAACACTTACCGTACCTCTAACCCTAACCCTCAACCTAACCCTCACCCAAATGCTAAACCTAACCCTAGCCCTCAATCTAACCCTAACCCTAAACCCTAACACTATCCCTAACCCTCACCCTCACCCTAACCCTCACCCTCACCGAAACCTAAACCTATCCCTAACACTAACCCTCACACTAAACCTAACTCTCACCCTCACCCTAACCCTCACCCTCACCCTAACCCTCACCCTAGCCCTTATACCACCCTAACACAATCCTAACCCTCACATTAAACATAGCCCTCCCCCTAACCCTAACCCTAACCATCACCTGAACCGTAACCCTCACCATAAACCTCACCCTCACCCTCACCCTAATCCTCACTCTAACACTAACCCTAACCCTCACTTTAACCATTTCCCTCCCCCTAATCTCCACATTAACCCTAATCCTTACCTAAGCAACACCCTCACCCTCAATCTCATCCTCACCCTAACCTTCACTATAACTCTAGCCCTCACTGTAACCCTAAACCTAAACTTAACCCTCACCCTCACCCTCACCCTCATTCTCAGCCTAACCCTAACCCTAATTCTAATCCTAACCCTAACACTACCCCTCACCCTTACCCTCAACTTAAACCTAAACCTAACCCTCACCCTCACCCTAACCCTAACCCTCACCCTCAACCTGGCCATCAACCAAACCCTAAACCTAAACCTAAACCTCACCCTAACCTTCACCCTAACCCTAACCCTAACCCTATCCCTCACCTAACCGTAAAGCTCACCCTAACCCTAACCCTCAACCGAGCTCTCACCCTAACCCTAAGACTAACCCTAAAACACAAATTCACCCTCACCCAAATCCTCAGCCTAAAACTAAGCCTAACAGTAATCCTAACCCTAAACCTCATCCTCAACATAAACCTCAACCTAACCCTTACCCGCACCCTAACCCTATCCTTCACAATAAACCTAACACTCACCCTAACCCTAAACCTACACCTCACGCTAACCCTCACACTAAACCTAACGCCAACCATCACCGTAACCCTAACCCTAATCCTAACCCTCACACTAACCCTCACACTAACCCTAAAACTCACCCTAACCCTAACCCTAACCTTAATACCCACCCTCCCTCAACATCACCCTCAGGCTAACCCTAACCCTAATCCTAACCCTAACACTCACCATAACTCTCACACTAAAACTAACCCTAACCCTCACCCTCACCCTCACCCTCAGCCTAACTCTAACGCTAACTCTAATCTTAACCCAAACCCTAACCATCAAACTAAACCTAACAAAGAACCTAACCCTAACCCTAACCCTAACCCTCATCTTCACCCTCACCCTAACCTAACCCTAACCCTCACCTTAACCCTCAATCTAACTCTTAACCTCATACTCACCCTAAACCTCACACTAACCCTAACCCTCACCCGAAACCTAACCCTAAAACTCAACATCACCATCACCCTCAACCTCAGCCTAACTCTAACCCTAACCCTAATCCTAGCCCTCACCCTCAACCTCACACTCAACCTCACCCTCACACTCACCCTCACCCTAACTCTAACAATAAACCTAACCCTAACCCTAACCCTAACCCTAACTCTAACCCTAACCCTAACCCGAAGCATAACCCTAACTGTAACCCTCACCCTAACCCTCACACTAAACCTATCCCTCAACCTAACCCTAACCCTACCCCTCACCTTAACCCTAAGTGTAAACCTAACCCTAAGCCTAAACCTCACCCTTACCAGAGCCCTAACCCTAACCCTAATCCTAACTTTAACCCTCACCCTAATACTAACACTCACCCTAACCCTCACCCTCACCCTCACCATAAAATTCACCCTAACCATAACCCTAACCCTCACCATAACCCTCACCCAAACCCTGTCCCTAACCCTAACCCTCAACCTAACCCTCACCCTAACCCTTACCCTAAGCCTAACCCTAACACTAACACTCAAACTAACCCTTACCCAAACCCTTAAACTCACCTTCACCCTAACCCTCACACTAAACCTAACCCTCACCCTAACCCTATCCCTAAATGTCACCCTCACCCTAACCCCAACCCTCAGCCTAACTCTAACACTCACCCTATCCCTAACCCTAATATTCACACTAACCATAACCCTCACACTTACCCTATCACTAACCCTAACCCTCCCCCTCACACTCACCCTAAAGCTAACCCTAAACCTAAACCTCACCCTAACCTTCACCCTTACTGTAATGCTAACCCTAACCGTCACACTCACCCTAAACCTCACACTAACCCTTAACCTCAACGAAAACCTAACCCCAACCCTAACCCTCACACTCAGCCTATCCGTCACCCTAACCCTAACGATAACCCTCACCCTAACCCTAACCCTAACCCTCAAACTAACCTTCAACCTAACCCTAAACCTAACCCTCACCCTCACCCAAAACCTCACCCTCACCCTAACCCCAATCCTTACCCTCACCCTAACCCTAACCCTATCCTTAAACCTAAACCTCACACTAACCCTAACGCTCACCCTCACCCTAACCCTCACCCTCTCCCTAACCCTAATCCTATCCCTAAAGCTAACCCTAGCTCTGAACCTCACACTAAACTTAGCCCTCACCCTCACCATAACCCTACACTCACCTTAACCCTCACCCTAACCCTAACCCTAACCCTCACCCTAACCCTAACCCTTACACTCACCCTAAGCCTAACCCTATCCCTAACCCTCACCCTCACCCTAAACCTCACCCTCAACCTAAACCTAACCCTTACCCTCACCCTAACCCTAACACTGTACCTAAACCTAATCCTCACACTAACCCTCACCCTCACCCTCACCATAAACCTCACCCTAACCCTCACTCTAACCCTAATGCTCACCCTCACCCTAACCCTCACCTTCTCCCTAACCCTAATCCTATCCCTAAAGCTAACCCTAGCTCTGAACCTCACACTAAACTTAGCCCTCACCCTCACCATAACCCTACACTCACCTTAACCCTCACCCTAATCCTAACCCTAACCCTCACCCTAACCCTAACCCTTACACTCACCCTAAGCCTAACCCTATCCCTAACCCTCACCCTCACCCTAAACCTCACCCTCAACCTAACCCTAACCCTTACCCTCACCCTAACCCTAACACAATACCTAAACCTAATCCTCACACTAACCCTCACCCTCACCCTCACCATAAACCTCACCCTAACCCTCACCCTAACCCTCACTCTAACCCTAACCCTAACACTAAACCTGACCCTAAACCTCAACCTAACCCTTAACCTCACCCTCACCCTAACCCTCACACTAATCCTAACCCTTACCCTAATCCTAAAGCTAAAAGTCTCCCTCACCCTAACCCACACCCTCATCCTAACTCTCACCCTCAACCTAACCCTAATCTTACCCCTAAACCTCACCCTAACCCTAACCCTCATCCTAACCCTAATCCTCACACTAACCCTAGCACTAATCCTCAATCTAACCCTCACCTTCACCCTAACCCTAACCCTAACCCTACCCTAACCCTCACCTTAACCCTAACCCTTACCCTTACAGTAACCCTCACCCTCAGCCTAACACTCAACTTTACCCTTACTGTCACCCTCACCCTAACTCTCACCCTAACACTAATCCTCATCCTAACCCTCACCCTAACCATAACCCTAACTATCACCCTAACCGTAACCCTCACCTTCAGCCTCAGCCTCAGCCTAAACCTAAGCCTAACCCTAATCCAAACCCTAACCCTCATCCTAACCCTCAACTTAACCATAACCCTATCCATCACTCTAAAACTAATCCTCATCCCCACCCTAAACCTAACCCTATCCCTAAAACTTGCCCTAACCCTAACCCTAACCCTCAGCCACACCGTAATTCTAACCCTAACCCTAACAATAACACTAACCCTAAATCTAACCCTAACACTTACCCTCACCGTAACCCTAACCCTAACCCAAATCCTTACCCTAACCCTAACCCTAACCCAAAACCTAATCCTCACCCTAACCCTAAGCCTAACCCTCACCCTCAGCCTCACCCTCAACTGAAACCTAACCCTAACCATAACAATAACAATAACCCTAACCCTAACCCTAATCCTTACCCTCACCCTCACCCTAACCCTAAAACTAACGCTCACACTAAACCTAACCCTCACCCTCAACTTAACCCTAACCATAACCCTAACCCTAAACCTCACCCTAAAGCTAACCCTAACCCTCACCCTCACTCTAGCCCTCACCGTAACCCTAATCCTAACTATAAATCACATCCTAACCTCACCCTAACCCTAAAACCCTACCCCTCACCCTAACCCTAAGCCTCACCCTCACCCTCACTCTGGTCCTAAGCCTAAGACTAACCCTAACAATCACATTCACCCTCACCCTCACCCTAACTGTAATATTAACCCTAACCCTAACCCTCAAACTAACAATCACCGTAACCCTCACCCTCACCCTAGCACATACCCTAACCTTAAGCCTCAGCCTAACCTTCACCCTAACCCTCACTCTAACCCTAACCCCAACTATCACCTTAAACCTCACCCTAACCCTCACCCTAACTCTAATCCTAACCCTAACCCTAACACTAACCCTCACTCTCACCCTCACCTTAACCCTAATCTTAATCCTAACCCTAACCCTAACCCTCACCCTTACCCTAAACATTACCCTAACCCTAACCCTAACACTAACCCTAACTGTAACCCTAACCCTAACCATAATGCTCACCCTCACCCTCACCCTCACCTCATACTTAACCCTAACCATGACACTAACACTAACCCTAAATCTAACCCTAACCCTAACCCTCACCATAACCCTAACCCTAACACTAACTCTAAACCTAATCCACACCCTCACTCTCTCCCTAACCCAAACCCTAACCCTAACCCTCACCGTAACCCTAACCCTAACCCTAACCCTAATCCCAATCTTAACCGAAT
The DNA here is from genome assembly GCF_024711535.1 of Dipodomys merriami. Classification (NCBI taxonomy): domain Eukaryota; kingdom Metazoa; phylum Chordata; class Mammalia; order Rodentia; family Heteromyidae; genus Dipodomys; species Dipodomys merriami. The sequence continues at coordinate 131,576 of NW_027202617.1, read as the reverse complement.
CCCAACCCTAACCCTCAACCTAAATCACATTCTAACCCTCACCCTAACCCTAACCCTCAGCCTAACACTAACCCTAACCATCAACCTCATGCTTGGCCTAACCCTAAGCCTAAGCCTAAGCCTAAACATAACCCTAACCCTAACCCTCACACTAACCCTCACCCTAACCATAACCCTAACACTAACCCTAAATCTAACCCTAAACTTCTCCCTCACCCTCACTGTAACAGTAACCCTAACCCTAACCCTAACAATAACCCTAACCCAAACCCTTACCCTAAACATAATCCTCAACCTAATCCTAACCCTCACCCTAACACTTACCCTCACCCTAACACTAACCCTCACACTAAGCCTAAACATCACCCTAACCCTAAACGTCACCCTCACCATAACCCTAACCCTAACCCTCACCCTAACCCTCACCCTAACCCTAACCCTCACCCTTACCATAACCCTCACCCTCAACCTAACACTCCCCTTTACCCTTACTGTCACCCTCACCCTAACCCTCACCCTAACCCTAATACTCAACCCTCACCCTAAACGTAACCCAAACCATCACCCTAGCCCTAACCCTCACCCTCACTCTCAGCCTCAGCGTAAACCTAAGCCTAAGCCTACCCCTAACCCTAGCCCTCACCCTCACCCTAGCCCATACCCTACCCCTAACCCTAATCTTAACCCTCACCCTAACCCTCACTCTAACCCTAACCCCAACCGTCACCCTAAACCCAACCCTCACCCTCACCCTAACTCTAATCCTAACCCTAAGCCTAACCCGAACTCTCACACTCACCCTCATCTTAACCCTAATCCTAATCCTAACCCTAACCCTAATCCTCACCCCCACCTTAAACCTCACCCTAACCCCAACCCTAACACTAACCCTATCCCTAAACCTCACCCTAAACCTAACTCTAACCCTAAATCTCACACTCACACTAACCTTAACCCCAACTCTAAACTTCAACCTAACCCTAAACCTCACCCTAACACTTACCTGAAACCTAACCCTAATCCTCAGCCTATCCCTAACCCTAACCCTCACCCTCACCCTAGCCCTCACACTAAGCCTAACGCTAAACCTACCTCTCACCCGAACCCTAACCCTAAACCTAACCCTAACCTGCACCCTAAGCCTAACCCTAACCCTCACCTAACACTAACCCTCACCCTAACCCTCATCCTAAACCTAACCCTAACCTTCACCCTAACCCTAACCCTAACTCTAACCCTCAAACTCACCCTAGCCCTCACACTAACCCAACCCTAACGCTACCCCTGACCCTAACTCTCAACCTAAACCTAATCCTAAACCTCACCCTGAGCCTAAGCCTCACCATCACCCTCACTCTCACCTAACCCTCACCCTAACCCTACCCCTCACCCTAACCCTCAACCTAAACCTAACCCTAAAAATCACCCTAAGCCTAACCCTCACCATCACCCTCACCCTCACCATAACCCTAACCCTAACACTAAATCTCACCCTAAACTTAACCCTCACCCTAACCCTAACCCTCACCCTCACCCTAACCATAACACTCAACCTAACCCTCACCCTAACCCTAATGCTAATTCTAACCCTTACACTCATCCTAACCCTCACCCTAACCCTTACCCTCACCCTAACTCTCACCCTCACCCTAACCATAACCATAAACCTCACTCTAACCCTAACCCACATCCTCAATCTAACCCTTAGCCTCACCCTAATCCACACCCTATCCCTAACCCTAACGCTCCCCCTAACCCTCACCCTAAGCCTAAAACTATCCCTAAACCTAACCCTCATCCTAACCCTCACTCTAACCCTTACTCTCACCCTAAACCTAACCCTCACCCTAATCCTAACCGAACCCCTCACCCAAACCATCATCCTAACCCTAACACTAACCCAAACCCTCACCCTCATCCTAACCCTAACCCTAAAGCTCACCCTAAACCTAACCCTCACCAGCATCCTGACGCTCAACCTCAGTCTATCCCTAACCCTAACCCTTACCCTAACTGTAAACCTCACCATAACACTCACCCTAATCCTTACTCAACACTAACCCTCACATTAGCCCTAACCCTCACCCTAACCCTAACAATACCTCTCAAGCTAACCCTCACCCTAACCCTAACCCTCACCCTAACATTATTCCTTACCTAACACAAACTCTCACCCTCACAGTAACCCTCACCCTAACACTCACCCTCAACATAGCTTTCATCCTAACCATAACCCTAATCTTCACCCTAACCCTAAACCTCACCCGAAACCTTACCCTCACTCTAACCCTCACCCTAACCCTAACCCTCACCGTAAATGTAACCCTCACCCTAACCCGCACCCTCACCTAATCCTCACCCTAACCATAACCCTTACCTAACCGTAAACCTCATCCTCACCCTCACCCTCACCTTAAACCTCACCCTCACCCTAGCCCTCACAATATCCCTAACTCTAACCCTAAACCTCACCTTCAACTTCACCCTCACCAATACTCTAAAACAAACCCTAGACCACACTGTAACCCTAACCTCCAACCTAATCCTAACCCTCAACCTCACCCTCACCCTCAGGCTAACCGTAATTCTAATCCTAACCCTAAACCTCACCCTCACTCTAAACCTAACCCTACCACTAACCCTAACCCTCACCCTAACCCTAACCTCCACCGTAACACTAATCCTGACACTAACCGTAAACCTAACCCTAACCCTCACCATAACCCTAACCCACACCCTAACCCTTACCCTCACCCTAACACTAACCCTCACACTATACCTTACCCTCACCCTAATCCTAACCCTCACCCTAACCCTAACCCTAACCCTAACTCTCACTCTCACCCTAGCCCTCACCATAACCCTAACCCTAACCCTAACTATCACCTAAACCTAACCCACACTCTAACTCTGTCCCTACCCCTCACTCTAGACCTCACCCTAACCCTAAACCTCACCCTCAGCCTAATCCTAACCCTAACCCTCACCCAATACTCACCCTTACAGTAACCCTCACCCTCACTCTAATCCTCACCGTCAACCTTACCCTTACCCTTACCCTAACCCTCACCCTAACCCTAACCCTCAAACTCACCCTAAAACTCACCCTAACCCTAAAGCTCACCCTAAAACTTATTGTCACCCTAACCGCCACCCTCACCCTAACCCTAACCCAAACCCTAACCCACAACCTAACCCTCACCGTAACGCTAACACTAAACCTAAACTTCACCCTCACCATAACCCTAACCCTAACCCTAACCCTAACCCTCACCCTAACCCTCAGCCTAACTCTTACCCTCACCGTAACCCTAAACCTAGCCCTCAAACTAACTCTAACACACATCCTAAGCCTAAACCTAAACCTAACCGTACCCCTCATCCTCACCTTCACCCTGACCCTCACCCTCAGCCTAACACAAACCCTAATCGTAACCCTAACCCTCCCCCTCCCCCTTCCCCTAAACCTAACCCTAAACTTAAACCTCACCCTCACCCTCATCCTCAATCTCACCCTAACCCTAAACCTAACAATAACCGTAACCCTAACACTAACCCTAACCTCACCCTAACACTCACCCTCACTTAACCCTAAGCTTAAACCTAACCCTATCCCTAATCCTTTATCTAACCCTCTCCCTCAACCTCACCCTAACCTTAACCCTAAACTTAATCCTAACCCTCACCATAACCCTCACCCTTACCCTAAACCTAACACAAACACTCAACCGAACCATCATCCTCACCCTCCACCTAACCCTCACCCTCACCCTAAACATCAACCTAACCCTAATCCACACCCTAGCCCTAAACCTAACCCTCACCCTTAAACTAACCCTCACCCTCACCCTCACCCTCAGCCTAACCCTAACTCTAATCCTAACCCTAAACCTCACCTGCATTCTAAACATAAACCTACACCTCACCCTAACCCTCACCCTAACCCTAACGTCCACCCTAACCCTAATCCTGACACTAAACCTAAACCTAAACCTCACCCTAACCCTCACAATAACGCTTACCCTCACCCAACCACTCACCCTAACCCTCACACTAAACCTAAACCTCACCCTAACCATAAACCTCATCCTATCCCTAACCCTAACCCTAACTCTCACTCGCAACCCAGCCCTCACCATAACCCTAACCCTAACCCTCAACCTCACCCTAAACCTCACCTTAACCCTAACCCTCACCCTAAACCTTACCGACACCCTAACCGTCACCCTAATCCTAACCGTAAACCTCACCCTAACCCTCACCCTCACCATCACATCCAGCCTAACCCTAACCCGAACACTAATCCTAACCCTAACCCCCACCCTTATTCTCAACCTAACCCTAACCCTAACCCTAACACTCCCCCTAACCCTAACCTCCACCCTAACCCTAATCCTGACTATAACCCTAACCCTAACCCTCTCCCTAACCCTAACCCTCACCCTAAACCTTACCCTCACCCTAACACTCATCCTAACCCTAACACTAAACCTAACCATACCCCTCATCCTCACCCTCACCCTCACCCTCAGTCTAACCCTAACCCTAACCTAATCCTAATCCTAACCCTCACCCTCACCCTCACACTAAACCTAACCCTAATCTTAACCCTCACCCTCACCCTCAACCTCATCCTCAACCTCACCCTAACCCTAACAATAAACCTAACCCTAAACCTAATGATCACCCTAAACCTAACCCTAATCCTAATCCTAACCCTCACCCTAATCCTAACCCTTAAACTCACCTTCACCCTAACCCTCACCGGTACCTTAATCCTCACCCTAAACCTAAACCTAACCCTCACCTATACCCTAACCCTCACCTGTGAAGGCTATGGTGAGGCTGAGTGTAAGGGTTTGGGTTAGGGAGAGGGTTAGGTTTAGTGTGAGGGTTAGGGTTATAGTTTGGGTTAGGGTGAGGGTGAGGGTAAGGGTTAGTGTGAGGGTTAGGGGGAGGGGGAGGATTAGGGTTAGGATTAGGGTTAAGGTTAGGGTTAGGGTGGGGGTGAAGGTGAGGGTGAAGGTGAGGGTTAGGTTGAGGGTTAGGTTGAGGGCTAAGTTAATGTGGAGGGTTAGGGTGAGTGTGAGGGTGAGGTTGTGGGTTTCGTTTAGATAAGTGTTAGGTATAGGGTGAGGATTAGGGTGAGATTGAGGGTTAGGGTGAGGGTTAGGGTTTGGGTGAGGGTTAGGGTTAGGGTTTTCTTTAGGGTGAGGTTGACGGTTAGGGTGAGGGTGAGTGTTAGGTGAGGGTGCAGGTTAGGTTTAGGGTTAGGGTGAGGGCTAGGGTAAGGTTGAGGATTAGGGTGAGGGTTAGGGTGAGGATGATTGTTAGGATTTGGTTTAGGGTTAGGGTTAGGGTTAGTGTGAGGGTGAGGGTGAGGGTGAGGTTTAGGGTTAGGGTGAGGGTTAGGTTTAGGTTTAGGTTTAGGCTGAGGCTTAGGATGAGTTTTAGGGTTAGGATGAGGGTTAGGGTGAGAGGTTAGGGTTAGGGTGAGGGTTAGGGTTAGTGTGAGTGTTAATGTTAGGGATATGTTTAGGATAGGGTGAGCGTAAGGATTAGGTTGAGGGTGAGGGTTAGGGTAAGGGTGAAGGTTAGGTATAGGGTTAGGGTTAGGGTGAGGGTTAGGTTGAAGTGTAGGGTTAGGGTTATGATTAGGGTGAGGGTTAGGTTGAGGGTTAGGGTTATGGTTAGGGGTACATTAAGGGTTAGGGTGAGGGTGAGGGTGAGAGTTAGGGTTAGGTTTACGGTCTGGGTAGGGGTTAAGGGTGAGTTTTAGGGTGAATGTGAGGGATAAGGTTAGCATTAGGGTGAGGGTGAGGGTTAGGGTGAGGCTTAGGGTTAGGGTTAGGGTGAGGGTTAGGGTAAGGATTAGGGTTAGGGTGGGGTGAGGTTTAGGGTTATGGTGAGGTTTAGGGTGAGGGATAGGGTGAGGGTGAGGGCGAGCGTTGGGGTTAGGGTGAGGGTAAAGGTGAGGGTTATGGTCAGGGTTAGGGTTAGGGTGATGGTTAGGGTGAGGGTTAGGATTAGCATTAGGGTTAGAGTTAGGCTGAGGGGGAGACAGGGTGAGGGTGATGTTTATGTTTAGGGTTAGGGTGAGGGTTTGGGTTAGTGTGAGGGTTAGGGTGAGGCTGAGGTTAACGGTTAGGGTGAGGGTGGGAGTTTGGTTTAGGATTAGTGTTAGAGTGAGGTTTAGGGTTAGGCTTAAAGTTAGGGTTAGGGTGAGGTTTAGGGTGAGGGTAAGGGTGATGGTGAGATTTAGGGTTGGGGTGAGGATTAGAGTTAAGGTTAGGGTTAGGGTGAGGGTTATTGTGAGGGTGAGGTTAATGGTTAGCGTGAGGGTTAGGGTTAGGGTAACGATTAGGGTTAGGGTGAGGGCTAGGTTGACGGTGAGAGTTAGGTTTAGTGTTATGGTGAGGATTAGGGTTAGGGTTAGGATGAGGGTAACGGTGAGGAGTAGGGTTAGGGTTAGGGTGAGGGTTAGGTTTAGTGTGAGGGTTAGGTTTAGGGTGAGGGTTAGTGTGAGAATGAGCATTAGGGTTAACGTGAGTGTTAGGGTGAGTGTGAGGGTTAGGGTTAGAATTAGTGTGAGGGTTAGGTTTAGGGTTAGGGTTGTGAGGTTTAGAGTTAGGCTGAGGGTGACGGTTAGGGTGAGGGTGATATTTAATGTTAGGGTTAAGGTGAGGGTTAGGGTTAATTTGAGGGTTAGGGTGAGGGTGAGATTAAGGGTGAGGGTGAGGGTGAGGGTTAGGGTTAGATTGAGGGTTAGGTTTAGGGTTAGGTTGAGGGTTAGGGTTTGTGTCAGGGATAGTGATAGGGTGAGGGTTAGTGTGAGTTTTAGGGTTAGGTATAGTGTTAGGGTTAGGGTGAGGGTAAGGGTTAGGGTTACAGTGTAGGTTTAGATTTAGGGTTAAGGTGAGGGGTAGGTTTAGGGTTAGGGTGAGGGCTAGGATTAATGTGAGGGTTAGGATTAGGGTTAGGGTGAGAGTTAGGGTTATGGTTAGGGTTAGGTTTAGGGTTAGAGTTAGGGTTAGGGATAGGGTTATTGTTAGAATTAGGGTGAGGGTGAGGGTGATGCTGAGGTTGAGGATGAGGGTGAGGGTGAGTGCTAGGATTAGGGTTAGTTTTAGCGTTAGGCTGAGGGTGAGGGTGAGGGTGAGGTTGATGTTAAACATCAAAGTTAAAGGTTAGGGTGAGGGCCAGGATTAGGGTAAGGTTTATCTTTAGGCTGAGGGTGAGGGTTAGGGTTAGGATGAGGTTTAGCGTTGGGGTTAGGGTGAGGGTTAGGGTTAGTGTGAGGTTTAGGGTGAGGGTGAGTTTAAGAGTTATGGTGAGGGTTAGGGTGAGGGTGATGGTTAGGTGTAGGGTTAGGGTGAGGGTGAGGGTTAGGTTTAGGTTTAGGTTGAGGTTCAGGTGAAGGATTAGGGTTAGGGTTAGGGATAGGTTTAGGGTGAGGGTTGGGGTGAGGGTTAGGGTGAGGTTTAGGCTGAAGGTGAGGGTGACGGTGAGGGTTATGGTGAGGGTTAGGTTCAGGTGAGGGTTAGCGTTTGGGTTACTGGGAGTGTTAGGGTTAGTGTGAGGGTTAGTGGTAGGTTTAGGGTGAGGATAAGGGTTAGGGTGAGGGTGAGGATAAGGGAGAGGTTTAGGCTTAGGGTTAGTGTTAAGGTGAGAGTTAGGGGTAGTTTGAGGGTTAGGGTTAAGGTTAGGGTCAGGGTAAGTGTGAGCGTGAGTGTTAGGGTTAGGGTTAGGATTAGAGTGAGGGTGAGGGTTTGGGTTAGATTTAGGCTGAACATTACGGTTAGGGTGAGTGTTAGGATTAGGTTTACGGTGAACATGAGGTTGAGGGTGAAGTTGAGTGTGAGGGTTAGGTTTAGGGTTAGTGTGAGGGCTATGGTGAGGCTGAGGGTAAGGGTTTGGGTTAGGGTGAGGGTTAGGTTTAGGTATAGGGTGAGCGTTAGTTTGAGGGGTAGGGTTAGGGTTAGGTTGAGGGTTAGGTTTGGTGTGAGGATTAGGGTTACAGTTTGGGTTAGGGTTAGGGTGAGGGTAAGGGTTAGTTTGAGGGTTAGGGTGAGGGTGAGGATTATGGTTAGGATTAGAGTTAGGGTTAGGGTTAGGCTGAATGTGAAGGTGAGGGGGAGGGTGAGAGTTAGGGTGAGGGTTAGGTTGAGGGCTAGGTTAATGTGGAGGGTTAGGGTGAGTGTGAGGCTAGGTTAATGTGGAGGGTTAGGGTGAGGTTGTGGGTTTCGTTTAGGTAAGTGTTAGGTATAGGGTGAGGATTAGGATGAGCTTGAGGGTTAGGGTTAGAGATAGGTTTAGGGTTACGGTTAGTCTGAGTGTTAGGGTGAGGGTGCGGGTTAGGTTTAGGTTTAGGGTGAGGGCTAGGGTAAGGGTGAGGTTTATGGTCAGGGTGAGGGTGAGGTTGTGGGTTTTGGTTAGGTAAGGGTTAAGGTTAGGTTTAGGGTTCGGGTGAGGGTAAGGGTTTGGGTGAGGGTGAGGTTTAGGGTTAGGATTAGGTTGAGGGTTCTGCTGAGGGTGATTGTTAAGATTAGGGTTAGGGTGAGGGTTAGGGTTAGGGTGAGGGTGAGGGTGAGGTTTAGGGTTAGGGTGAGGGTTAGGTTTAGGTTTAGGTTTAGGGTGAGGCTTAGGATGAGTTTTAGGGTTAGGATGAGGGTTAGGGTGAGAGGTAGGGTTAGGGTTAGGGTGAGGGTTAGGGTTAGTGTGAGGGTTAGTGTTAGGGATAGGTTTAGGTTAGGGTGAGGTTAAGGATTACGGTGAGGGTGAGGGTTAGGGTAAGGGTGAGGGTTAGGGATAGGGTTAGGGTTAGGGTGAGGGTTAGGTTGAGATTTAGGTTTAGGTTTAGGTTTAGGGTGAGGGTTAGGTTGAGTTTTAGGGTTAAGGATATGGTTAGGGGTAAGATAACGTTTAGGGTGAGGGTGAGGGTGAGGGTTAGGGTTAGGTTTATGTTGAGGGTAGGGGTGAAGGTGAGTTTTAGGGTGAGTGTGAGGGTGAGGGTTAGCATTAGAGTGAGGGTGAGGCTTAGGGTGAGGGTTAGGGTTAGGGTTAGTGTGAGGGTGAGTGTGAGGATTAGGGTTAGGGTTAGGGTGAGTTTTAGGGTTATGGTGAGGGTTAAGGTTAGGGATAGGGTGAGGGTGAGGGCGAGTGTTAGGATTAGGGTGAGGGTGAAGGTGAGGGTTAGGCTTAGGGTTATGGTTAGGTTGAGGGTTAGGGTCAGGGGTAGGATTAGCATTAGAGTTAGTGTTAGGCTGTGTGTGTGTGAGGGTGAGGGTGATGTTTATGCTTAGGTTGAGGGTGAGGGTTAGGGTTAGTGTGAGGAATAGGGTAAGGCTGAGGTTAAGGGTTAGGGTGAGGCTGAGGGTTTGGTTTTGGATTAGGGTTAGGGTGGGGGTTAATATGTGGGTTAGGGTGAGCGTTAGGGTTAGGCTTAAAGTTAGGGTCAGGGTGAGGTTTAGGGTGAGGGTCAGGGTGATGGTGAGGTTTAGAGTTGGGGTGAGGATTAGTGTTATGGTTAGGGTTAGGGTGAGGGTTATTGTGAGGGTGAAGGTAAAGGTTAGGTTGAGGGTTAGTGTTAGGGTGAGGGTTATGGTAACGATTAGAATTAGGTTGAGGGCTAGGTTGAGGGTGATAGTTAGGTTTAGTGTTATGGTGAGGGTTAGGGTTAGGGTTAGGATGAGGGTAACAGTGAGGGTAGGGTTAGGTTAAGCTGAGGGTTAGATTTATTGTCAGTGTTAGGGTGAGGGTGAGGGTTTGAGTTAGGGTTAGTGTCAGGGCTAGGTTTAGGTTTAGGGTGAGTGTTTGAGTTAGGCTGACGTGAGGGTTAGGGTGAGGGTGACATTTAGGGTTAGGGTTAGGGTGAGGGTTAGGGTTAGTGTGAGGGTTCTGGTGAGAGTGATGTTAAGGGTTAGAGTGAGGGTGAGGGTTAGAGTTAGATTGAGAGTTAGGGTTAGGGTGAGTGTTAGGTTGAGGGTTAGGTTAGTGTCAGGGATAGGGATAGGGTTAGGGTTAGTGTGAGGGTTAGGGTTAGGTATCGTGTTCAAGTTAGGGTGAGGCTAAGGGTTAGGTTGAGGGTGAGGGTGAGGTTTAGGGTGAGGTAGAGGGTTAGGGATAGGGTTAGGGTTAGGGTGAGTGTAAGGGTTAGGGTTAGGGTGAAAGATAGGGTTAGGGTTAAGTGTGAAGGTTAAGGTGAGGGTAGAGTTATGGTTAGGGTGAGGGCTAGGTTTAGTGTGAGGTTTATGCCTAGGGTTAGGTTTAGGGACAGGATTAGGGTTATGGAGAGGGTAAGGCTTAGGGTGAGGGTGAGGGTTTGGTTGACGGTGAGGGTTAGGGTTAGTGTGAGGGTTAGGGTTAGGGATAGGGTTAGGGTTAGGGTGTGGGTAAAGATCAGGGTTAGCGTGAGGGTGAGGTTTACGGTGAGGGTGAGGGTTAGGGATAGGGTTAGGTTGAGGGTTAGGTTGAGGTTTACGGTTAGGGTTAGGGTGAGGGTTAGGATTGCAGTTAGGTTTATGGTGAGGATAAGGGTTAGGGTGAGGTTTAGGGTGTGTGTGAGGGTTAGGGTTAGCATTACGGTTAGGGTTAGGGTTAGGGTTATGGTTAGGGTGAGGTTTAGGGTGAGGGTGAGGGTGAGGGTTAGGGTGAGTTTTAGGGTTATGGTTAGTGTTAGGGTTAGGTTAGGGTGAGGGTTACAGTTAGGATTAGGGTTAGGGTGAGGGCTCTGTTGAGGTTGAGGGTTAGGCTTAGGGTTAGGTTTAGATTTAGGGTTAATGTGAGGGGTAGGGTTAGGGTTAGGGTGAGGGCTAGGTTTAGTGTGTTAAGGTTAGCGTGAGGGTTAGGGTTAGGGTTACCGTTAGGGTAAGGGTTAGAGTTAGGGTTAGGTTTAGGGTTAGTTTTATTGTTAGAGTTAGGGTGGGCGTGAGGGTGAGGGTGAGTTTGAGGGTGAGGGTGAGGGTGAGGGTAAGTCTAAGATTAGGCTTAGTGTTAGAGTTAGGCTGAGGATGAGGGTGATGGTGAAATTGATGTTTAAGGTTAGGGTGAGGGCCACGATTAGGATTAGGTTTAGATTTAGGCTGAGGGTGAGGGTGAGGGTGATGGTGAGGGTGAGGGTGAGGTTTAGGGTGAGGGTTAGGGTTAGTGTGAGGTTTAGGGTGAGGGTGAGGTTAAGAGTTATAGTGAGGGTTAGGTTGAGGTTGAGGGTTAGGTGTAGGGTTAGGGTGAGGGTGAGGGTTAGGTTTAGGGTTAGGTTGAGGTTTAGGTTGAGGGTTAGGCTTATAGTTATGGATAGGATTAGGGTGAGGTTTAGAGTGAGGGTTAGGGTTAGGGTGAGGTTTAGGGTGAGGGTGATGGTTAGGGTTATGGTGAGGATTAGGTTTATGTGATGGTTAGGGATAGGATTACGATTAGGGTGAGGGCTAGGGTGTGGGTGAGGTTTAGTGGTAGGGTTAGGGTGAGTGTGAGGGTTAGGGTTAGGGTTAGGGTGAAGGTTAGGGATAGGGTTAGGGTTAGGGTGAGGGTGAGAGTTAGGATGAGGGTGTGGGTTAGGGTGAGGATGACGTTTAGTTTTAGGGTTAGGGTTAGTGTGAGGGTTAGGGTGAGGCTGAGGTTAAGGTTTAGGGTGAGGGTGAGGGTTGTGTTTAGGATTAGGGTTAGGGGGATGGTTAGGGTTAGGCTTAGGGTTACGTTTAGGGTGAGGGTTAGGGTAACGGTTAGGGTTATGGTTAGGGTGAGTGTTAGGGTGAGGATTAGAGTTAGGGTTAGGTTTAGGGTGAGGGTTATTGTGACGGTGAGGGTTACGGTTAGGGTGAGGGTTAGGGTTAGTGTGAGGGTTAGGGTGAGGCTGAGGTTAAGTGTTAGGTTGAAGGTGAGGGTTGTGTTTAGGATTAGGGTTAGGGTGATGGTTAGGGTTAGGTTTAGGGTTAGTGTTGTGTTAGGGTTAGGGTGAGGGATATGGTGAGGTTTATGGTTAGGGTTAGGGTTAGGGTTAGGCTGAGGTTGAGGGTCTGGATGCCGGTGAGGGTTAGGTTTAGGAGGAGCATTAGGGTTAGGGTTAGGATTAGGGTGAGGGTTTGGGTTAGGGTTAGGGTTAGGATGAGGGTTAGGGTGAGGGGTACGGTTAGGGTTAGGTTGAGGGTTAGGTTTAGGGTGAGAGTAAGGGTTAGGTTGAGGGTTAGGATGAGGGTTAGGTTTAGGGATAATTTTAGTGTTAGGGTGAGGGTTAGACTAAGGTTGAGGTTTAGGGTTAGGGTGAGGTTTAGGGTTAGGGTTGGGGTAAGGGTGAGAGTTAGGGTGAGGGTAAGGTTTAGGGTGAGGTTTATGATGAGTGTAAGGGTTAGAATTAGCATTAGGGTTAGGGTTAGGGTTATTGTTAGGGTTAGGGTGAGGGTGAGGGTTAGGGTTAGGGTGAGGGTTAAGTTTAGGGTGAGGGTTAGTTTTAGGGTTAGGGTTAGGGTGAGTGTGAGGGTGATGGTGAGGGTTAGGCTTAGGGTGAGGTTTTGGGTTAGGTTTAAGTGGAGGGTTAGGGTGAGGGGCAGGGTTAGGGTTGGGTTAGTGTGAGGGCTAGGGTGAGGGTGAGGGTTAGGGTTAGGGTTAGGATTAGGGTGAAGGTTACGGTTAGGTTTAGGGTGAGGGTTAGGGTGAGGGGTAGGATTAGGCTTAGGGTACAGATAAGGGTTAGGTTTAGGTTTAGGGTTCGGGTGAGGTTTAGGCTTAGTGTGAGGGCTAGGGTGAGGGTGAGTGTTAGGGTTAGGGATAGGGTGAGGATTAGGTTAGGGTTAGGGTAAGTGTTAGCATGAGTTTTAGGGTTAGGGTGATATTTAGGTTTAGGGTTAGGGTTAGTGTGATGGTGAGGTTTAGGGTTAGATTTAGGGTTAGGGTGAGGGTTAGGGTTAGGGTTAGTGTTAGGATTAGGTTTAGGGTGAGGTTTAGGGTGGGGATGAGGGTTAAAGATAGGATTAGGATTAGGGTTAAGGTGAGGGTAGGTGTGAGGGTTAGGGTTAGGGTTAGGATTAGAGTTAGGTTGAGGGTGAGGATTAGGGTTAGGGTGAGGGTTGGGGTTAGTGTTAGAGTGATGGTGAGGGTTAGGGTGAGGATTAGGGTTAGGGTTAGTGTTAGGGTTAAGGTTGGGCTTAGGGATAGGCTTAGTGATAGGCGGAGGGTGAGGTTGAGAGTGAGGGTTAGGTTTAGGGTGAGGGTGAGGTTTAGGGTTAGATTTAGCATTATGGTGAGAGTTAGTGTGAGGTTTAGGGTTAGTGTTACGGTTAAGTTTAGGGTGAGGGTGAGGGTTAGGTTTAGGGTGAGGTTTGTGGTTATGGTTAGGGTTAGGGTTAGAGTGAGGTTTTGGATTAGTGTTAGGGTTATTGTGAGGGTGAGGGTTAGTGTTAGGGTTAGGGTTAGTGTTATTTTTAGGATTAGGGTTAAAGTTACGGTGAGGGTGAGGGTTACGGTTAGGTTTAGGCTGAGGTTTATGGGTAGGGTTAGGGTTAGGGTAAGGGTGAGGTTGGGGGTGAGGTTTAGGGTTAGGGTTATTTTTAGGGTTAGGTTTAGGGTAATGGTACAGTGAGGGTGAGGGTGAGGTTAAATTTTAGAGTTAGGGTTAGTGTTAGGGTTATGGTTAGGGTGAGGGTTAGTATGAGGGTTAGGGTTAGGGTTATGATTAGGCTTAGGCTTAGGGTTAGGCCGAGCATGAGGTTGAGGGTTAGGGTTAGTTTTAGGGTGAGGGTTAGGGTTAGGGTGAGGTTTAGAATGAGATTTAGGTTTAGGGTTAGGGTTAGGTTTAGGTTTAGGGTTAGGATTAGGGTTAGGGTTAGCTTTAGGGTTAGGGATAGGGTTAGAGTGAGGGTTAGGTTTAGGGTTATTGTTAGTGTTATGGTTAGGGTTAAGTTTGCGGTGAGGGTGAGGCAGAGGTTGAGCCGTATGTTTAGGGTCAGGGTTACGGTTAGGGTTAGTGTTAGGGTTAATGTTAGGGTTAGGGTTAGGGTGATGTTTAGGTAAGGGTGAGGGTTAGGGTTAGGGTTAGGATTAGGATTAGGTTTAAGGTGAGGGTGAGTGTGAGGGTTAGTGTTAGGGTTAGGGTTTGGATTGAGATAGGGTGAGGGTGAGGGTGAGGGTTAGTGTTAGGGTGAGGGTTGGGGTTATGGTTAGAGTGAGGTTTAGGGTGAAGGTTAGCTTGAGGCTTAGGGTTAGGGTATGGGCTAGGGTGAGGGTGAGGTTAGGGTTAGGCTTAGCGTGAGGGTTAGGGTTAGGGTTAGTGTTATGGTTTGGGTTTAGGGTTAGGCTTAGTGTTAGGCGGAGGGTGCGTGTGAGGTTGAGGGTTAGGGTAAGGGTGAGGGTGAGGTTTAGCGTTAGAGTTAGAGTTAGGGTGAGGTTTAGTGTGAGGGTTAGGGTTAGGGTTAAGGTTAGTGTTACAGTTAGGGTTAGGGTGAGGGTGAGTGTTAGGGTTAGGGGGAGGGTTAGGCTTTTAGGCTTAGGGTGAGGGTTAGGATGTGGTTTATGGTTAGGATTAGGGTTAGGGTGGGGGCTAGAGTGAGGGTGAGTGTTAGGGTCAGCGTTAGGGTGAGGTTTAGTGTTAGGGTTAGGGTTAGAGTTATGTTGAGGGTGAGGGTTAGGTTTAAGGTAAGGGTTAGTGTTAGGGTTAGGGTGAGGGTGAGGGTAAGGATTAGGGTTAGGGTTAGGGTTATTGTTAGTGTTATGTTTAGGGTTCGGTTTAAGTTGAGGGTGAGGCTGAGGGTGAGGTTTAGGGTTACGGTTAAGGTGAGGTTTAGGGTTAGGGTTAGGGTTAGGGTGAAGGTAAGTATTTGGCTTAGATTTAGGGTTAAGGTGAGTGTGAGGTTGAGGGTGAGGGTTAAGGTTAGGGTTATTGTTAGGGTTAAGGTTAGAATTACGGGGAGGGTGAAGTTGAGGGTGCAGATTAGGGTTAGGGTTAGGGTTTTGGTTAGGGTGAGGTTGGGGGTGAGGTTTAGGGTTAGGGTTAGGGTTAGTTTTAGGATTAGGGTTATGGTGAGGGTGAGTGTGAGGGTTAGGGTTAGGGTTAGGTTTAGGCTAGGTTTAGGCTGAGGGTGATGGTGGGGATGTGGATTAGGTTTAGAGTGATGGATAGGGTTATGGTTAGGTTGAGGGTGAGGATGAGGTTTAGGGTTAGGATGAGGGTGAGGGTTAGATTTAGGGTTAGGGTGAGGGCTAAGGTGAGGGTGAGGGTTAGAGTTAGGGTTAGGGTTAGGGTTAGGTTTAGGATTAGGGTGAGGGTTAGGGTTAGTGTGAGGATTATAGTTAGGGTTAGGGTTACTGTTAGGGTGAGGGTAAGTGTTAGTGTTAGGGTTAGGGTCACGGTTATGTTTAGGGTGAGGGTTAGGGTTAGGTTTTTGGTTATTGTTAAGGTTACAGGGAGCTAAAATCTTAGTGTGAGGGTGAGAGTTAGGGTTAGGGTGAGGGTGAGGTTTAGGGGTAGAGTTAGCATTAGCGTGAGGGTTAGGGTGAGGGTGAGGGTAAAGGTGAGGGTTAGGCTGAGGGTGAGAGTTTCGGTAAGGGTGAGGGTTATGATTAGTTTTCGGGTGAGGTTTAGGATTAGGGTGAGGGTTAGGGTTAGTGTAAGGATTAGTGTTAGGATTAGGGTGAGTGTAAGGGTGAGGGTAAATGTTAGGGTGAGGATTAGGTTTAGGGTGAGTGTTATGATTAGGGTGAGGGTTAGGTTTAGGGTTAGGGTTAGGGTTATTGTTAGAGTTAGGGTTACGGTTATGGTGAGGGTGATGTTGAGGAGGTTTAGGTTTAGGGTTAAGGTTAGATTTAAGATTACGGTGAGGGTGAGGTTTAGGGTTAGTGTTATGGTTAGAGACAGGGTGAGGGTGAGGGTTAGGGTTAGGGTTCGGGTTAGGGTTAGGGTTAGGGTGAGGGTTAGAATGAAGTTTAGGGTTAGGATTAAGTTTAGGGTGATGGCTAGGGTGAGGGTTAGGGTGAGGGTTAGGGTTAAGGATAGAGTTAGGGTTAGGGTTAATGTGAGGGTGAGGCTGAGAATAAGGGTTAGGGTGAGGTTTAGGTTTAGGGTTTGGTTTAGGGTTAGTGTTAGTGTTAGTGTTAGGGTTAGTGTTAAGGTGAGGGTTAGGATTAGGATTAAGGTTAGTGTTAGGGTTAGGCTGAGGGTGAGTGTGGGGGTGAGGATTAGGGTTAGGGTTAGGGTTAGGATTATTGTTACTGTTATGGTTAGTGTTAAGTTTGTGATGAGGGTGAGGCTGACAGTGAGGGTTCTGGTTATCGTTAGGGTTAAGATTATTCTTATTGTTAGGGTTAGGGTTAGAATTATGGTGAGGTTGAGGTTGAGGTTGAGGGTGAGGGTTAGGGTTAGGGTGAGGTTTAGGATTAGGGTTAGGGTTAGGGTTAGGTGAGGGTGAGTTTTGGGGTTAGAGTTAGGGTTAGGGGGAGGGTTAGGGTGAGGTTTAGGGTTAGGGTTAGTGTTAGGGTTAGGTTGAGGGTGAGGGTGAGGGTTAGGCTGAGGGTTAGGATTAGGATTAGTGTAAGGGTTAGCTTGAGTGTGGGGGTTAGGTTTAGGGTAAGGCTTAGTCTTTGGGTTAGGCTGAGGGGGAAGGTGAGGGTGAGGTTAGGGTTAGGGTGAGGGTTAGGGTGTGGGTTAGGGTTAAGGATAGGGTTAGGTTTAGGGTTAATGTGAGGTTGAGGCTGAGGATTAGGGTTAGGTTTAGGTTTAGGTTTAGGGTTTGGTTTAGGGTTAGTGTTAGTGTTAGTGTTAAGGTGAGGGTTAGGGCTAGGATTAAGATTAGTGTTAGGGTTAGGCTGAGGGTGATTGTGGGGGTGAGGATTATGGTTAGGGTTAGGGTTAGGATTATTGTTACTGTTGTGGTTAGTCTTAAGTTTGTGATGAGGGTGAGGCTGACAGTGAGGGTTCTGGTTATGGTTAGGGTTAAGATTATTCTTATTGTTAGGGTTAGGGTTAGAGTTATGGTGAGGTTGAGGTTGAGGGTGAGGGTTAGGGTTAGGGAGAGGTTTAGGGTTAGGGTTAGGCTTAGGGTTAGGCTTAGGGTTAGACTGAGGGTGAGTGTAGGGGTGAGGATTAGGGTTAGGGTTATGGTGATGGTTAGGGTTAGGGTGAGGGTTAGGTTTCGGATTAGGGTTAGGGTGAGGGCTAGGGTGAGGGTGAGGGTTAGGATAAGGTTTAAGCTTAAGCTTAGGGTTAGGATGAGCATGAGGTTGAGGGTGAGTGTAAGGTTTAGGGTGATGGTTAGGTTTATTGTTAGGGTGAGGGTTAGGATTAGGTTTAGGGTGAGGGCTAGGGTGAGGGTTAGGGTGAGGTTTAGGGTTAAGGATAGGGTAAAGTTTAGGATTTGGGTTAGGGTGAGTGAGTGTGAGTGTTAGGGTTAGGGTTAGGATTAGTCTTAGGGTTAGGTGAGGGTTAGGGTTAGGGATTGGGTTAGAGTGAGTGTGAGGGTGAGGATTAGGGTTAGGTTTAGTGTTAGGTTTAGGGTTTGGTTTAGGGTTAGGGTTAGGGTTAGGTTTAGGGTTAGGGTTACAGTGAGGGTTAGGGTTAGGTTTCGGGTTAGTGATAGGGTAAGGCTGAGGGTGATGGTGGGCGTGAGGATTAGGGTTAGGGTTAGGGTTAGGGTTATTTTTAGTGTTATGGTTAGTGTTGTTTGTGGTGAGGGTGAGGCTAACGGTGAGGGTTATGGTTATGGTTATGGTCATGGTAGAGTGTTAGTCTTATTGTTAGGGTTAAGGTTATAGTTACTGTGAGGTTGAGGGTGAGGGTGAGAGTTATGGTTCGTGATAGGGTTAGATTTAGGATGAGATTTAGGGATAGGCTTAGGTTTGGGATTAGGTTTAGGATTAGGGTGAGTGTGAAGGTTAGGGTGAGGGTTAGGCTTAGACTTAGGGTTAGGCTGAGGATGAGGGTGGGGGTGAGGATTAGGGATAAGGTTAATGTTATTGTTAGTTTTAGGGTTAGAATTCCCTTGAGGTTGAGGGTGAGGGTTAGGGTTACGTTTAGGGTGGGGATTAGGGTGAGGGTTAGGGTTAGTATTTGGGTGAGGTTTAGGTTTAGGTTTAAGGTTTGAGTGAGGGTTAGGATGAGGGATAGAGTTACGGTGACAGTGAGGCATAGGGTTAGGTTGAGGTTTAGGGTTAGTATTTGGGTTAGGGTGAGGGTTAGTTTTAGGGTTAGATTTAGGGTTAGGGGGAGGGTGAGGTTGAGGTTTAGGGTTAGGGTTAGGGTTAGTGTTAGGGGTAAGGTTAGGGTGAGGGTGAGTGTGAGGGTTAGGTTTAGGGTTAGGTTTAGGCTTACGGTTAGGCTGAGTGTGAGGATTAGGGTTAGGCTTATGGTTAGGGTTAGGGTTAGGGTGAGGGTTAGGGTTAGGATTAGGGTTAGGGTGAGGGCTACGGTGAGGGTGAGAGTTAGGATAAGGTTTAAGCTTAGGCTTAGGGTTAGGCTGAGCGTGAGGGTGAGGGTGAGTGTTAGGGTTAGGGTGATGGTTAAGTTTACGGTTAGGGTGAGTGTTAGGATGAGGTTTAGGTTTAGGGTGAGGGTTAGGGTGCGGATGATGGTAAGTGTAAAGGTGAGGTTTAGGCTGAGGTTGAGGGTTAAGATAAGGATGAAGGTTAGGATTAGGTTTAGGGTGAAGGCTAGGGTGAGGTTTAGGGTTAGGGATAGAGTAAGGTTTAGGATTTGGGTTAGGGTGAGTGAGTGTGAGTGTTAGGCTGAAGGTTAGGTTTAGGCTTAGGGTTAGGTGAGGGTTAGGTTTAGGGTTTGGGTTAGAGTGAGGGTGAGGATGAGAGTTAGGTTTAGGGTTAAGTTTAGGGTTAGGGTTAGTGTTAGTGTTAGGGTTAGGGTTAGGTTTACAGTGAGGGTTAGGGTTAGGGTTAGGGTTAGTGTTAGGGTTAGGCTGAGGGTGATGGTGGGGGTGAAGATTAGGGTTAGGTTTAGGGTTAGGGTTATTGTTAGTGTTACGGTTAGTGTTAAGTTTGTGTTGAGCATGAGGCTAACGGTGAGGGTTATCGTTATGGTTATGGTTATGGTTAGTGTTAGTCTTATTGTAAGGGTTAGGGTTAGAGTTACTGTGAGGTTGAGGGTGAGGGTGAGGGTTAGGGTTAGTGTTAAGGATAGATTTAGGGTGAGGTTTAGGGATAGGTTTACGTTTAGGATTAGGGTTAGGAATTGGGTCAGTGTGAGGGTTAGGGTGAGGGTTAGGCTTAGGCTTAGGGTTAGGCTGAGGATGAGGGTGGGGATGAGGATTAGGGTTAGGGATAGTGTTATTGTTAGGGTTAGGGTTAGAGTTACCTTAAGGTTGAGGGTAAGGGTTTGGTTTAGGGTTAGGGTGGGGATTAGGTTTAGGGTTAGGGTTAGGGAAAGGTTGAGGGTGAGTTTTAGGGTTAGATATAGGTTTAGGGGGAGGGTTAGAGTGAGGGTTAGGGTTAGGGTTAGTGTTAGGGTTTGGGTGAGGTTTAGGGTTAGGGTTAGGGTTAAGTTTAGAGTTACGGTGAGGGTGAGTGTGCCTGTGAGTGTGAGGATTAGGGTTAGGTTTAGGGTTAGGCTTAGGGTTGGGCTTAGGGTTAGGCTGAGGGTGAGGTTTAGGGTTAGGGTGAGGGTTAGTGTGAGGGTTATGGTGAGGGTTAGATTGAGGGTAGGGTTAGGTTTAGGGTTAGGGTGAGGCCTAGGGTGAGGGTGAGGTTTAGGTTTAGGGTCAGGGTGAGGTTTAGGGTTAGGGTTAGGGTTAGGGTTAGGGTGTGGATGAGGTTTAGGGTAAGAGTTAGGGTTAAGGTGAGGCTGAAGGTGAGGGTTAGGGTTAGGGTTAGGAATAGGATTATGATAACGTTTGGGTGAGTGTGAGGTTTAGGGTTAAGCTTAGTGTTAGGCTTAGGGTTACACTGAGGGTTAGGGTGAGGGTGAGCGTTAGGGTTAGGGTGAGGTTTAGGGTTAGGGTTAGGTTGAGTGTTAGTGTTCAGGTTATGTTTAGGGTTAGGGTGAGGGTTAGGGTTACGGTTAAGTTTTGCGTGAGGCTTAGGGTTAGGTTGAGGGTTAAGGTTAGGGTTAGGGTTAGGGTGAGGTTTAGGGTTAGGGTTAGGGTGAGGTTTAGGATGAGGATTAGGATTAGGATTAGGGTTAGGGTGAGGGCTATGGTGAGGGAGAGGGTTAGAGTTAGTGTTAGGGTGAATTTTAGGGTTAGGATGAGGGTTAGGATGAGGGTTAGTGTTACGATAAGGGTGAGGGTTAGGGTTAGGGTGAGGGTTACGGTTAGGATTAGGTTTAGGGTGAGGGTGAGGGTTAGGATTATGGTTAGGGTTAGGGTTATGGTTACTGAGAGGGTGAGGGTAAGGGTTAGGGTTAGGGTTAGGCTGAGGTTTTTAGTGTTAGGGTTAGGGTTAGACTTAGGGTTAGGGTGAGGTTAGGGTTAGGGTTAGTGTGAGGTTTAGTGTTAGTGTTAGGGTTAGGGTGAGGCTGAGGATGAGGGTTAGGGTTAGGGTTGGTATTAGAGTTAGGGTTACAGTGAGGGTTAGAGTGAGGGTGAGGGTTAGGCTTAGTGTTAGGATTAGGATTAGGGTAAGGGTTAGTGTGAGTTTGAGGTTTAGGGTTAGGTTTAGGCTGAGGCTGAGGATGAGGGGGAGGGTTAGGGTTAGAGTGAGGGTTAGGGTTAGGGTTTGGGTGAGAGTTAGGGTTCGGGTTAAGTTTAGGGTTAGAGTGAGGGTTAGGGTTATGTTGTGGTTTAGGGTTAGGCTTAGGTTTAGGGTGAGGGTTAGGGTTAGGGTTTGGGTTAGGGTGAGTGTTAGGATGAGGATTAAGGTTAGGATTAGGGTTAGGGTGAGGGCTAGGGTGAGGGTGAGGTTTAGGGTTAGTGTTTGGGTGAGGTTTAGGGTTAGGTTTAGGGTTTCGGTGAGGGTTATTATGAGGGTTAGAGTTACGGTGAGGGTGAGGGTTAGGGTTAGGTTGAGGGTTAGGGTTAGGATTTGGGTTAGAGTGAGGGTTAGTTTCAGGGTTAGATTTAGGGTTAGGGGGAGGGTTACTTCCAGGGTTAGGGTTACTGTTAGGGTTAGTGTTACGGTTAAGTTTAGGGTGAGGGTTAGGTTGAGGTTTAGGGTTAGGGTTAGGGTTAGAGTTAGGGTTAGGGTTAGGGTGACGGTGAGTCTGAGGGTTAGGGTTAGGGTTAGGCTTAGGCTTAGGGTTAGGCTGACGGTGAGGGTGGGTTTGAGAATTAGGGTTAGGTTTATGGTTATGGTTAGGGTTAGGGTGAGGGTTAGGATGAGGGTTAGGGTTAGGATTAGGGTTAGGGTGAGAGCTAAGGTGAGGGTGAGGGTTAGGATAAAGTTTAAGCTTAGGCTTAGGGTTAGGCTGAGCGTGAGGTTGAGGGTGAGGGTTAGGGTTAGGGTGATGTTTAGGTTTACAGTTAGGGTGAGTGTTAGCATGAGGTTTAGGTTTAGGGTGAGGGTTAGGGTGAGGATGATGTTAAGGGTAAAGATGAAGTTTATACAGAGGGTGAGGGTTAAGATAAGGGTGAGTGTTAGAGTTAGGTTTAGGCGTAAGGTAAAGTTTAGTGTTAGATTTAGGTTGAGGGTTAGATTGAGGATTAGGGTTAGGGTTAGGGTTTGTGTGAGGTTTAGGGTGAGGATGAGGGTTAGGGTTACAGTGGGGTTGAGGGATAGAATTAGGGTTAGGGTGAGGTTTATTGTGAGGGTTAGGGTTAGAGTTAAGGTTAGGGTTAGGGTTTGGTTTAAGGTTTGGGTGAGGGTTAGGATTAGTGTGAGGGTTAGGGTTAGGGTTAGTGTTAGAGTGAAGATAAGGGTTAGGGTGAGGGTGAGGGTTAGGTTTAGGGTTAGGGTGAGGTTTAGTGTTAGGGTTAGGGTTAGAGTTAGGGTTAGGGTGAGGGTGAAGTTTATTGGTAGAGTTAGGGTTAGGGTGAGGTTTAGGGTTAGGGTGAGGGTTAGGGTGAGGGTTAGGGTGGGGGTGAGGGTTACGGTAAGGGTGAGGGTTAGGATTAGGTTAGGCTGAGGTTGAGATTTAGATTGAGTATTAGTGTTAGGGTTAGTGTGAGGTTTATGGTGAGGTTGAGGGTTAGGGTTCGGGTGAGGGCTAGGGTGAGGGTGAGGGTTAGGGTTGGTGTTAGAGTCAGGTTTAGGGTTAGGGTAATGTTTGGGTTAGTGTGAGCATTAGTGTTAGCTTTACCATTAGTGTTAGGGTGAGGGTAAGTGTTAGGGTGAGAGTTAGGGTTAGGGGAGGTTTATGTTTAGGGTGACTTTGAGTGTTAGGGTTATCTTTAGGATGAGGTTAAGTTTATTGTTAGGGTTAGAGTTAGGGTTATGGTGTGGGTGAGGTTTAATGTTAGAGTTAGGGTAGTGTTAGGGTTTGGGTTAGGGTGAGAGATAGGGTTAGGCATAGGTTTAGGCTTAGGCTTAGGCTTAGGCCGAGCATGTGGGTAATGGTTAGGGTTCGGGTTAGGGTTTGGGTTCGGGTTAGGGTTAGGGTGAAGGTTAGGATGAGGTTTAGAGTTCGGATTAGGTTTAGGGTGAGGGCTAGGGTGAGGGTTAGGGTGAGGTTTAGTGTTAGGGATAGGGTTAGGTTTAGGATTTGAGTTAGGGTGAGGGTTAGTTGAGGGTTAGGGTTAGGTTTAGTGTTAGGGTGATGGTTAGGGTTAGGGTTAGAGTTAGTGTTATGGTTACGGTTAAGTTTGTGGTGAGGTTGAGGCTTAGGGTGAGGGTTATGGTTCTGGTTAGGGTTAGGGTTAGTGTTATGGCTAGTGTTATTGTTAGGGTTAGGGTTAGAGTTACGGTGAGGTTGAGGGTGAGGGTGAGAATTAGGGTTAGGGTGAGGTTTGGGGTTAGGGATAGGGTTAGGGTTAGAGTGAGGGTGAGGTTTAGTGTTAGAGTTAGGGTTAGAGGGGAGGGTTAGGGTGAGGTTGAAGGCTAGGGTTAGTGTTAGGTTTAGGGTGAGGGTGAGGTTTAGGTTGAGGTTTAGGGATAGGGTTAGGTTTAGGATTATGGTTAGGGTGAGGGTGAGTGTGAGGGTTAGGGTGAGGGTTAGGATTAGGCTTAGGTTTAGGCTGAGGGTGAGGGTGGGGGTAAAGATTAAGGTTAGGGTGATGATTAGGGATAGGGTTAGTGTTATTGTTAGGGTTAGGGTTAGAGTTACAGAGAGGGTGAGGGTGGAGGTGAGGGTTAGCGTTAGGGTTAGGGTAGGGTTTAAGGTTAGGGTTAGGGTTAGGGTGAGTGTGATGTTTAGGGTTAGATATAGGGTTAGAGGGAGGGTAAGGATGATGGTTAGGGTTTGGGTTAGTGTTAGGGTTAGGGTGAGGGTGAGGGTTAGGTTTAGGTTTAGGGTTATGCTTAGGGTTAGGCTGAGGGTGATGGTGAGGGTGAGTGTTAGGGTTAGGGTGAGTTTTAGGGTTAGGTTTATGGGGAGGATTATGATGAGGGTTAGGCTTAGGTTTAGGGTTAGGGTGAGGGTTAGGGTTACAGAAGGGTGAGAGTTAGCTTAGGTTGAGGGTTAGGGTTAGGATTAGTGTTAGGGTGAGGGTGAGTTTTAGGATTAGGGTTATTATTAGGGTTAGGGTTAGGGTTATGGTTATGGTGAGGGTGAGGCTTAGGGATAAGGTTAGGGTGCGGTTTTTAGTGTTAGGGTTAGGTTTAGAGTTAGGCTTAGGGTGAGGGTGAGGTTTAGGGGTAGAGTTAGGGTTAGGGTGAGGGTTAGGTTGAGGGTTAGGGTTAGGGTGAGGGTTAAGTTGGGGGTGACGATGAGGGTAAAGATGAATGTTAGGCCTAGGGTGAGGGTTATGTTAAGAGTGAGGGTTAGGGTTAGGGTGAGGGTGAGGGTTAGATTGAGGATTAGTGTTAGGGGTAGTTTGAGGTTTAGGGTGAGGATGAGGGTTAGGGTTAGGGTGAGGGCTAAGGTGAGGGTGAGGTTTAGGGTTAGTGTTAGGTTGAGGTTAGGGTTAGGGTGAGAGTTCTTTTTAGGTTTAGGGTTAAGGTTAGGATTAGGGTTAGGTTTAGTGTTAGGATTAGGGGTAGGGTTAGGGTAGGGTTAAGGTTAGGGTTAGGGTTATTGTTAGGGTCAGGGTTAGGATGAGGTTTAGATTTAGGGTTAGGATTAAAATTAGGCTTAGGGTAAGGGTGAGGTTTAGGGTTAGAGTTAGGGTTAGTATTAGGGTAAGGGTTATGGTGAGGTTTTGGGTTAGGGTTAGGCTTAGGCTTTGGTTTAGGCTTAGGCCCAGTATATGGGTGAGTGTTCGGGTTAGTGTTAGGGTGAGGGTTAAGGTTAGGGTTAGGGTGAGGGTTAGGATGAAGTTTAGGTTTAGGATTAG
Source organism: Dipodomys merriami (assembly GCF_024711535.1). Taxonomy (NCBI): domain Eukaryota; kingdom Metazoa; phylum Chordata; class Mammalia; order Rodentia; family Heteromyidae; genus Dipodomys; species Dipodomys merriami. Next base: position 107,286 of record NW_027202617.1, on the reverse strand, counting down.
AGTTAGGGTGAGGGCAAGGGTGAGGGTTAGGGTGAAGGTTCGGGTTAGGGATAGGGTTAGGTTTAGGATTAGGGTTAGGGTGAGGGTGAATATGAAGGTTAGGGTTAGTGTTAGGGTTACACTTAGGGTTAGGGTGAAGGTTAGGGTTAGGGTTTTGTTAGGGTGAGGGTGAGGCTGAGGAGTAGGGTTAGGTTGAGGTTTAGGTTTAGGGTTAGTTTTACTGTTATGTTTCGGATTAAGTTTAAGTTTAGGGTTAGGATTAGTGTTATTGTTAGGGTTAGGATTAGTGTTACTGTTAGGGTTAGGGTTAGAGTTACGGTGAGGGTGAGGGTGACTGTGAGGTTTAGGATTAGTGTTAGGGTGAGATTTAGCGTTAGGGTTTTGATGAGGGTTAGGGTTAGGGTGAGGGTTAGGGTTAGGGTTAGTGTGAGGGTGAGGTTTAGGGTTAGGGTTAGGGATAAGGGGAGGGTTACGTCGAGGGTTAGTGTTATGGTTCGTGTTAGGGTTAGGGTTAGGTTGAGGGTGAGGTTTAGAGTTAGGTTAAGGATTAGGGGGAGGTTTAGGTCGAGGATTAGCATTAGGGTTAGTGTTAGGTTTAGGGTTAGGATTAGGGGTAGGTCGTGGGTTAGTGTTATTGTTAGGTTTAGTGTTAGAGTTGCGGTGAGGTTGAGGGTGAGGGTGAGGTTTAGGGTTAGCGTGAGGTTTAGGGTGAGGTTTAGGGTTAGGGTTAGGGTGTTGTTGAGGTTTAGGGTTAGAGTTAGGGTTAGGGGGACGGTTAGGGTGAGGGTTAGGGTCAGGGTTAGTGTTAGAGTTAGGGATAAGGTGAGTGTTAGGGTGAGGGTGAGGGTAGGCTTAGGGTTAGGATTAGGAATAGGGTAAGGGTTAGAGTTAGTGTGAGGGTTAGGGTTAGGGTTCGGGTTAGGCTTAGGGTTTCGCTGAGGGAGAGGGTGAGCATGAGGGTTAGGGTTAGGGTCAGGTTTAGTGTTAGAGTTAGGGTTAGTCTTAGGGTTTCGCTGAGGGAGAGGGTGAACATGAGGGTTAGAGTTAGGGTGAGGTTTAGTAGTAGAGTTAGGGTAGGGTGAGGGTTAGGGTTAGGCTGAGGGTGAGGTTTAGGGGTAGAGTTAGGGTTAGGGTGAGGTTGAGAGTGAGGGTTAGGTTTATAGTGAGGGTTACGGTTAGGTTTAGGGTGAGTGTGATGGTTAGATTGAGGATTAGTTTTCAGTTAGTGTGATGTTTAGGGTAAGGATGAGGGTTAGGGTTAGGGTGAGGGTTAGGGTTAGGATTAGGGTGAGGTTTAGGGTTAGGGTGATGGTTTGGTTTAGTGTGAGTGTTTGTGTTAGGTTTAGGTTTAGTGTGAGGGTGAGGATTAGTGTTAGGGCGGTGGTTAGTGTTATGGTGAGGTTTATGGAAATGGTGAGAGTTAGGGTTAGGGTTATTGTTAGGGTTAGGTTTAGGGTTACAGTTACGGTGAGGGTGAAGGAGAGGGCTAGGGTAGGGTTAGGATGAGATTTTGGTTTAGGGTTAGGGTTAGAGTTAGGGTTAGGGTGAGAGTGAGGTTTACGGTTAGTGTTAGGGTTAGTGTTAGGGTTAGGGTTAGGGTTAGGGTTCGGGTTAGGCTTAGGCTTAGGCTTAGGCTTAGGCTTAGGCTTAGGACGAGCATGAAGGTTAGGGTTAGGGTTAGGGTTAGGGTGAGGGTTAGGGTTATGGTTAGGGTGAGGGTTACCATGAGGTTTAGGGTTAGGATTAGGGTTAGGGTGAAGGCTAGGGTGAGGCTTAGGGTGAGGGTTAGGGTTAGGGATAGTGTTAGGTTTAGGATTAGTGTTAGGGTGAGGGTGAGTGTGAGGGTTAGGGTTAGGGTTAGGTTAGGCTTAGGGTTAGGGGGACCGTTAAAGTTAGGGTTAGGGTTAGGGTGAAGGTAAGGCTGAGGATTAGGGTTAGGTTTAGGGTTTGGGTTAGGGTTATTGTTATTGTTAGGGTTAGGGTTAGAGTTAAGCTGAGGGTGAGGGTGAGGGTGAGGGTGAGGGTTAAGATTAGGGTTAGATTGGGGTTCAGGGTTAGGGTTAGGGTTAGGGTTAGTTTGAGGGTGAGTTTTAGGGTTAGATATAGGTTTAGAGGGAGGGTTAGTGGGAGGGTTAGGGTGAGGGTCAGTGTTAGGGTTAGAGTGAGGGTGAGGGTTAGGTTGAGGTTTAGGGTTGTGGTTAGGGTTAGGATTAGTGTGATGGTTAGTGTTAGGGTTAAGGTTAGTGTTAGGGTGAGGGTAAGTGTTAGGGTGAGGGTTTGTGTTACGGTGAGGTTTATGGTTAGGGTGAGGGTTAGGATTAGGGTTAGGTTTACTGTTAGGGTTAGGTTTAGTGTTTGGGTTGCTGTGAGGGTGAGGGTGAGGGTTAGGTTTAGGTTTAGTGTGAGGTTTAGGGTTTGGGTTAGGGTTAGAGTTAGGTTTAGGTTGAGTGTGATGTTTGGGGTTAGACTTAGGGTTAGGGTGAGGTTTAGTTTGAGGTTTAGGGTTAGGGATAGTTTTAGGGTTGGGTTTAGGTTGAGTGTTAGCTAGAGGGTTAGGGTTTGGGATAGGGTTAGGAATAGGGTTAGGGTGAGGGTGAGTGTAAGGGTTAGGATGAGGTTTAGGTTTACGCTTAGGGTTAGGCTGAGGGTGAGGTTGAGGGAGAGGGTTAGGGTTAGGTTGAGCATCAGGGTTAGAGTTAGTGGGAGGGTTAGGATGAGGGTTATGGTTAGGATAAGGGTTAGGGTGAGGGCTAGGTTGTGGGTGAGTTTTAGAGTTAGATTTAGAGTTAGGATTAGGGTCAGGTTTAGGGTGAGGGTGAGGGCGAGGTTTAGGGTTAGTGTTAGGGTTAGGGTGAGGCTAAGGGTGAGGGTTAGGGTTAGGGTTAGTGTTAGGGTTAGGGTTAATGTGAGGGATAGGGTTAGGTTGAGGGTTAGGATGAGGATTAGGGTTAGCATTAGGGTTAGGGTGAGAGTGAGTGTTAAGATTAGGGTTAGGCTTAGGGTTAGGGTTAGGTTTAGGGTTAGGATTAGTGTTATTGTTATGGTTAGGGTTAGATTTATGGTGAGGGTGAGGGTGATGGTGAGGGTTAGGGTGGGTTTATGGTTAGGGTTTGGATTAGGGTTAGGGTGAGGGTGAGGTTTTGGTTTAGATTTAGAGTTAGGCGTAGGGTTAGGTCGAGGTTTAGGGTTAGGGTTAGTGTTAGGGTTAATGTTCGGGTGAGGGTTAGGTTACGGTTTAGGGTCAGGATTAGTGTTAGATTTCGGATTAGGGTTCAGCTCACGGCTAGGGTGAGGGTGAGGGTTAGGGTAAGGCTTAGGCTTAGGGTTAGGCTGAGCATGAGGTTGAGGGTGAGGATTAGGGTTAGGGTCCTCGGTAGTTTTACGGTTTGGGTGAGGGTTAGGATGAGATTTAGTGTTAGGTTGAGGGTGAGTTTGATTATGTTGGTAAGGGTAAAGGTGAGGTTTAGGCTGAGGGTGAGGGTTAAGATAAGGGTGAGGGTTAGTGTTAAGTTTAGAGTTAGGGTAAGGTTTAGGGTTAGGGTTAGGGTGAGGGTTAGATTGAGGATTCGGTTTAGGGTTAGCGTGAGGTTTAAGGTGAGGATGAGGGTTAGTGTTAGGGTGAGGGTGAGGGTTAGAATTAGGGTTATGGTGAGGGCTAGGGTGAGGTTGAGGGTTAGGGTTAGGTTTAGGGTGAGTGTAGGGTGAGGGTTAGGGTTAGGTTTAAGATTAGTGATAGGGATAGTTTTAGGATTAGGTTTAGGGTGAGGGTGAGTGTGAGGGTTAGGGTAACCGTTAGGATTAGGCTTACGGTTAGGGTGAGGATTAGGGTTAGGGTTTGGGTTAGGGTGAGGGTTAGGCTGAGGATTAGGGTGAGGTTTAGGGTTAGAGTTAGGGTTAGGTTTAGGGTTAGGATTAGGGTTAGGTTTAAGGTTAGGGTTAGGATTACAATGAGGGTTAGGTTTAGGGTTAGGGTTAGGCTTAGGGTTAGGCTGAGGATGATGGTGAGGGTGAGGATTAGGGTTAGGGTTAGTTTTAGGGTTATTGTTAGTGCTATGGTTAGGGTTAAGTTTGCTGAGAGGGTGAGGCTGAGGGTGAGGGTTATGGTTAGGGTTAGGTTAAGGGTTAGTGTTATTGTTAGGGTTAGGGTTAGAGTTACGGTTAGGTTGAGCGTGAGAGTGAGGGTTAGGTTTAGGGTGAGGTTTAGAGTTAGGGATAGGGTTATGGTTAGGGTATGGGGGAGGTTTAACGTTAGAGTTCGGGTTACTTTTAGTGTGATTGTTAGTGTTAGGGTTAGTGTTAGGGTGAGGGTAAGTGTTAGGGTGAGGTTTTGGTTTACGGTGAGGGTTATCATTAGGGTGAGGGTTAGGGTTATGGTTATTGTTAGCGTTAGGGATATGGTTACGGTGAGGGTGAGGGTGAAGTTTAGGGTTAGGGTTAGTGTTAAGGTCAGGGTGAGGGTGAGGGTTAGCTTGAGGTTTAGGGATAGTGTTAGGTTTAGGGTTAGGTTTTGGGTGAGGGTGAGTGTGAGGGTTAGGGTGAGGGTTAGGCTTAGATTTCGAGTTAGGCTGAGGGTGAGGGTTGTGGTGAGGATTGGGGTTAGGTTGATGATTAGGGTTAGGATTAGTGTTATTGTTAGGTGTAGGGTGAGGGTGAGCATTAGTTTGAGGTTTAGGTTTAGGGTTAGGGTTCGGATTAGTGTGAGGGTTAGTGTTAGGGTTAGGGTTAGTGTTGGGGTGAGGGTAAGTGTTAGGGTGAGATTTTGGTTTACGGTGAGGGTTATGGTTAGGGTGAGGGTTAGGGTTATGGTTATTGTTAGGGATAGGGATACGGTTACGGTGAGGATGAGGGTGAAGTTAGGGTTAGGTTTGGGACGAGGTTTAGGTTTGGGGTTAGGTTAGATTTAGGGTTAGGGTTTGGGTTACGGTTAGGGTGAGGTTTAGGGTAAGGGTTCGGGTAATGGTTAGGGTGAGCGTTAGATTGAGGATGAGGGTTAGGGTTAGTGTGAGGTTTAGGGTGTGGATGAGGATTAGGGTTATGCTGAGGGTGAGGGTTAAGATAAGGGTGAGGGTTAGGGTTATGGTGAGGGTTAGGGTAAGGGTTCGGTTTATGCTTAGTGTGAGGGTTAGATTGAGGATTAGGGTTAGTGTTAGTGTGAGGTTTAGGGTGTGGATGAGGATTAGGGATAGGGTGATGGTGAGGGTTAGAATTAGGGTTAGTGTGAGGGCTAGGTTGAGGGTTAGGGTTAGGGTGAGGTTTAGAATTAGCGTGAGGGTTAGGGTTAGTGTGAGGGTTAGTGTTAGGGTTAGGATTAGTGTTAGGGTGAGGGTAAGTAATATGTTGAGAGTCAGGGTTAGGGTGAGGGTTATTTTTAGGGTTAGGGTTAGGGTTACTGTTACTGTGAGGGTGAGTGTGAGGGTTAGGGTTAGGGTGAGCTTTAGTGTTAGGGTTATGGTTAGAATTAGGGTTAGTGTGAGGGTGAGGTTTAGGGGTAGAGTTATGTTTAGGGTCGGGGTTAGGGTGAGGATGACGGTTAGGGTGAAGTTTAGGGTGGGGTTGAAGGTAAGGGTAAAGGTGAGGGTTAGGCCAAGTGTAAGGGTTATGGTAAGGGAGAGGGTTAGGTTTAGGGTGAGGATTAGGGTAAGGGTTACGGTGAGGGTGTGGGTTAGATTGAGGATTAGTGTTAGGGTTAGTGTGAGGTTTAGGGTGAGGATGAGGCTGAGGGTTAGGGTGAGGGCTAGGGTGAGGGTGAGGGTTAGGGTTAGTGTTAGGGTGAGGTTTAAGTTTAGGGTGATGGTTAGGGTTAATGTAAGGGTTAGGGTGAGTGTTAGGGTTAGGGTGAGTGTTAGGGTTAGGGTTAGGGTTATGGTTACAGTGAAGGTAAGGGTGAGGGTTAGGGTTAGTCCTAGGATGAGGTTTAGGTTTAGGGTTTGGGTTAGAGTTAGGGTTAGGGTTAGCATGAGGTTTAGGGTTAGGATTAGGGTACGGGTGAGGGCTAGGGTGAGGGTTAGGGTCAGGGCTAGGAATAGTAATAGGGTTAGGTTTAGGATGAGGGTTAGGGTGAGTGTGAGTGTGAGAGTGAGGGTTAGGGTTAGGCTTAGGCTTAGGCTTAGGGTGAGGTTGAGGGTTAGGGCTAGGGTTTGGGTGAGGGTGAGGATGGGGCTGTTTATTAGGATTAGTTTTAGGATTAGGGTTAGGGTTAGGGTTAGGTTTACGGTGAGGGTTAGGGTTAGGCCTAGGTTAGGCTTAGGGTTAGGCTGACGTGAGGGTGGGCGTGAGGATTAGGGTTAGGCCTAGGGTTAAAATTCTGGTTATTGTTAGTGTTTTGGTTTGGGTTAAGTTTGAGTTGAGGGTGAGGCTGAGGGTGAGGGTTACTGTTAAGGTTAGGATTAGGCTTAGGGTTAGGCTGAGGGTGAGGTTGGGAGTGAGGAATAGGTTTTGGGTGATGGTTAGTTTTAGGGTTAGGGTGAGGGTTAGGATAAGGGTTAGGGTTAGGATTAGGTTTAGGGTGAGGGCTACGGTGAGGGTGAGGGTTAGGGTTAGGCTTAAGCTTAGGCTTCGGGTTAGGCTGAGGGTGAGGGTGAGGGTGAGGTTTAGGGTTAGGGTGATGGACTGGGTTAGGGTTAGGGTGAGTGTTAGGATGAGGGTTACGGTTAGGATGAGGATTAGGGTGAGCGTGACGGTAAGAGTAAACGTGAGGGTTAGGCTGAGGGTGAGTGTTCCCCAAACGGTGAGGGTTAGGATTAGGGTGAGGGTTAGGGTTAGGTTTAGGGTGAGAGTTAGGATGAGGGGGAGGTTTAAGGTTAGGTTTAGGGTGAGGACTAGGGTTAGGGTGATGTTTATGTTTAGTGTTAGGGTGAGGTTTAGGGTTAGGGTTAGGGTTAGGATCAGTGTGCGTTTGAGGTTGAGGGTTAGAGATATGGTTAGGGTGAGGGTTACGGTGAGGGTTAGGGTTAGGGTTAGGTTTAGGGTTAGGTTTTGGGTGAAGGTTAGGGTGAGGGTGTGTGTTAGGGTTAGGGTTGGGGTGAGGGTTTGGTTTAGGATTAGGGTTAGGGTGAGGGCTGGGGTGAGGATGAGTTTTAGGATTCGGTTTAGGGAGAGGGTGAGTGTGAGGGTTAGGTTTAGGGTTAGGGTGAGGTTGAGGATGAGGATGAGGGTTAGGGTTAGGGTGAGTTTTAGGGTTAGGGTTAGGGTGAGAGTTAGGTTTTGGGTTAACTTTAGGGTTAGGCTCTGTGTTAGGTTGAAGGTGTCGGTAAGGTTAACGGTGAGGGTAAGTCTGAGGGTGAGGGTTATGGTAAGGGTGAGGGTTATGGTTAGGGTGAGGGTTATGGTTAGGGTTAGAGTTAGGTTTCACCTGAGGGTGAGGGTGAGGATTAGGCTTAGGGTTAGGGTGAGGTTTAAGGTTAGAGTTATGGTTAGGGTGAGGGTTAGTGTGCGGGTTAGAGTTAGGTTTAGTGTTAGGGTTGGGTTAGGGTTAAGGTTAGGGTTAGGGATAGGGTTACATTTAGGATTATGGTTAGGGTGTGGGTGAGGGTGAGGTTTAGGCTTAGGGTTAGGCTTAGGCTTAGAGTTAGGCTGAGGGTGAGGGTGAGGGTTAGGTTTAGGGTGAGGGTTAGGGTTAGGCTTAGGGTGAGGGTTAGGATAAGGTATAGGGTTAGGATTCGGGTTAGGTTGAGGGCTAGGGTGAGGGTTAAATTTAGGTTTAGGTTTAGTGTGACATTTAGGGTTTGGGTTAGTTTTAGGGTTATGGTGAGGGTTCGGGTTAGGGTTACTGTATGGGTGAGGGTTAGGGTTAGGTTGAGGGTTAGGGTTAGGGTTAGGCAGAGGGTTAGGTTGGGGGTGAGGAATAGGTATTGGGTGATGGTTAGCGTTTGGGTTAGGGTGAGGGTTAGGATGAGAGTTAGGGTTAGGATTAGGTTTAGGGTGAGGGCTAGGGTGAGGGTGAGGATTAGGGTTAGGGTGAGGTTTAGGCTTAGGGTTATGCTGAGGGTGAGGGTGAGGTTGAGGGTTAGTGTTAGGTTGATGGATAGGGTTAGGGTTAGGGCGAGTGTTAGGATGAGGGTTATGGTTAGGGTGAGGGTTAGGGTGAGCGTGATGGTAAGAGTAAAGGTGAGGGTTAGGCTGAGGGTGAGTGTTCCTCTAACGTTGAGGGTTAGGATTAGGATGAGGGTTAGGATAAGGGTTAGGGTGAGGGTTAAGGTGAGTGTGAGGGTTAGATTGAAGATTAGGTTTAGGGTAAGTGTGAGGTTTAGGGTGAGGATGAGGGTTAGGATTAGGGTGAGGGTTAGGGTTAGAATTAGGGTTAGGGTGAGGGCTACGGTGAGGGTGAGGTTTAGGGTTAGGGTGAGGTTTAGGGTTAGGGTGAGTGTTAGGGTTACTGTTAGGGTTAGGGTTAGGGTTAGAGTTAGGGTTAGGGTAAGGGTGAGGGTAATTGTTAGGGTGAGGGTTAGGTTTAGGGTGAGGTTTATGGTTAGGGTTTTTGTTAGGTTTAGGGTTAGGGTTACAGTGAGGGTGAGGGTGAGGGTTAGGGTTAGTGTGAGGTTTAGGTTTAGGGTTAGGGTTTAAATTATGTTTAGGTTGAAGGTGAGGTTTAGGGTTAGAGTTAGGGTTAGGGTGAGTTTTAGGATGAGGGTTAGGGTTAGGGTTAATTTTAGTTTTGTGGTTAGGGTGATGGTTAGGGTGAAGGGTAGGGTTAGGTTTATGATTAGGATTAGGGTTAGGGTGAGAGTGAGTGTGTGGGTTAGGGTTAGGTTTAGGGTTAGGCTTAGGGTTAGGCTGAGGGTTAGGTTGAGGGTGAGGGTTATTGTTAGAATGAGGATTAGCGTTAGGTTTAGTTTGAGGGTTAGGATGAGGGTTAGGTTTAGGATTAGGGTTAGGGTGAGGGCTAGGGTGAGGTTGAGATTTAGGGTTCGGGTTAAGGTGAGGTTTAGGGTTAGGGTTAGGGATAGGGTCAGGGTGAGTTTGAGGTTTAGGTTTAGAGATAGGGTTAGGGTGAGGGTTCGGATTAGTGTTAGCCTTAGGGTTAGGTTTAGGGTGAGGGTTAGTGTTAGGGTGTGTGTTAGGGTTAGAGTTAGGTTTAGGATTAGGGTTAGGGAGAAGGTGAGTTTGAGGGTTAGGTTTAGGGTTAGGTTTAGGGTTAGGCTTAGGGTTAGGCTGAGGTTTATAATGAGGGTGAGTGTTAGGGTTAGGGTGAGGGTTAGGGTTAGGGTGAGGGTTAGGATAAGGGTTAGGGTTAGATTTAGGATGAGGGTGAGGCTTAGGGTTAGGGTTACGGTTAGGGTTAATGTGAGGTGTAGGGTGAGGATGAGGGTTAGGGTTAGGGTGAGGGTTAGGATTAGAATGAGGGTTATGGTGAGCGTTACGTTTAGGGCTAGGTTTCGGGTGAGGTTTACGGTTATGTTGAGGGTTAGAGTTAGTGGGAGGTTTAGTGTTAGTGTGAGGGTAAGTGTTAGGGTGAGGGTTAGGGTTAGGGTGAGAGTTATGTTTAGGGTGAGTTTTAGGGTTAGGTAAGGGTGAGGTTGAGGGTTAGGGTTAGGGTGAGGTTTAGGGTTAGAGTTAGGGTTAGGGTGAGGGTGAGGTTTAGTGTTAAAGTTAGGGTTCAGGTGAGGTTTAGGATGAGGGTTAGGGTAAGGGTTAGTTTTAGGTTTAGGGATAGGTTGGGGTTTAGGGTTAGGTTTATGATTAGGATTAGGGTTAGGGTGATGGTGAGTGTGTGGGTTAGGGTTAGGTTTAGGGTTAGGCTTAGGGTTAGGCTGAGGGTTATGTTGAGGTTGAGGATTAGTGTTAGGGTTAGTGTTAGGGTTAGGGTGAGGGTTAGGATGATGGTTAGGTTTAGGATTAGGGTTAGGGTGAGGGCTAGGGTGAGGGTGAGGTTTATAGTTAGTGTTAGTGTGAGGTTTAGGGTTAGGGTTAGGGTTAGGATCAGTGTGAGTTTGAGGTTTAGGGTTAGAGATAGGGTTAGGTTGAGGTTTACAGTGAGGGTTAGGGTTAGGTTTAGGGTTAGGGTGAAGGTTAGGATGAGGGTGTGTGTTAGGTTTAGGGTTAGGGTGAGGGTTAGTTTTTGGATTAGGGTTAGGGTGAGGGCTGGGGTGAGGGTGAGGTTTAGGAATAGGGTTAGGGAGAGGGTGTGTGTTAGGTTTAGGGTTAGGGTGAGGGTTAGGTTTTTGATTAGGTTTAGGGTGAGGGCTGGGGTGAGGGTGAGGTTTAGGAATAGGGTTAGGGAGAGGGTGAGTGTGAGGGTTAGGGTTAGGGTGAGTGTTAGGGTTAGGGTTAGTTTGAGAGTTAGGTTTCGGGTTAAGTTTAGGGTTAGGGTGAGAGGTTGAGGGTGTCGGTAAGGTTAAAGGTTAGAGTTAATCTGAGGGTCAGGGTTACCGTAAGGGTGAGGTTTATGGTTAGGGTGAGTGTTATGGTTAGGGTTAGAGTTAGGGTTCAGCTGAGGGTGAGGGTGAGGTTTAGGATTAGGGTGTGGGTGAGGTTTAGGTTTAGAGTTAAGTTTGGGGTGAGGGTTACGGTGAGGGTTAGGGTTATGGATAGGGTTACATTTTGGATTATGGTTAGGGTGTGGGTGAGGGTGAGGGTTAGGGTTAGGCTTAGGCTTAGGCTTAGGGTTAGGCTGAAGGTAAGGGTGAGGGTTAGGGTTAGGGTGAGGGTTAGGTTTAGTGTTAGGGTGAGTGTTAGGATGAGGTATAGGGTTAGGATTCGGGTTAGGTTGAGGGCTAGGGTGAGGGTTAAAGTTAGGATTAGGTTTAGTGTGAGGTTTAGGGTTTGGGTTAGGTTTAGGGTTAGGGTGAGGTTTAGGGTTAGGGTTACTGTATGGGTGAGGGTTAGGGTTAGGTTGAGGGTTAGGGTTAGGGTTAGGCTGAGGGTTAGGTTGGGGGTGAGGAATAGGTTTTGGGTGATGTTTAGCGTTTGGGTTAGGGTGAGGGTTAGGATGAGGGTTAGGGTTAGGATTAGGTTTAGGTTGATAGCTAGGGTGAGGGTGAGGATTAGGGTTAGGGTGAGGCTTAGGCTTAGGGTAGGGCTGACGGTGAGGGTGAGTGTGAGGGTTAGTGTTAGGTGGATGGATAGGGTTAGGGTTAGGGTGAGTGTTAGGATGACAGTTAGGGTTAGGGTGAGGGTTAGAGTGAGAGTGATGGTAAGAGTAAAGGTGAAGGTTAGGCTGAGGGTGAGTGTTCCCCTAAGGTTAAGGGTTAGGATTAGGGTGAGGGTTAGGTTAAGGGTTCAGGTGAGGGTTAGGGTGAGGGTGAGGGTTAGGGTTAGGGTGAGGGCTACGGTGAGGGTTAGGGTTAGTGTGAGGGTTAGGGTGAGGGTGAGGATGATGGTAAGTGTAAAGGTGAGGGTTAGGATAGGCTGAGGCTGAGGGTTAAGGTAAGGGTGAGTGTTAGGCTTAGAGTGAGGGTTAGGGTAAGGGTTCGGGTTAGAGTTAGGGTGAGGGTTAGATTGAGGATTAGGGTTAGGGTTAATGTGAGGTTTAGGGTGAGGATGAGTGTTAGGGTTAGGTTGAGGGTTAGGGTTAGAATTATGGTTAGGGTGAGGGCTAGGTTGAGGTTTAGGGTTAGAATTAGGGTTAAGGTGAGGTTTAGGGTTAGGGTGAGGGTGAGTTTAAGGTTCAGGTTGAGGGTTAGGCTGAGGGTAAGTGTTAGGGTTAGAGTTAGTTTTAGGGTGAGGGTAAGGGTGAGGGTTAGGGTGTCGTTGAGGGTGACGGTTAGGGTGAGGTTTAGGTTTGGGGTTAGGGTTAGGGTGAGGGTTAGGGTGAGGAGTAGTGTTAGGATTAGGGTGAGGATTAGGGATAGTGTGAGGGTTAGGGTTAGAGTGACAGTAAGGCTTAGGGTGAGGGTTAGGGTTAGGGTGAGGGTTAACATTAGGGTTACCTTGAGGGTTAGTGTTAGGTTGGAGGTTAGGGTTAGGGTGAGGGTTAGGGTGAGTGTTAGGGTTAGGGTGAGTGATAGGATTAGGGTTAGGGTGAGGGTTAGGCTTAGGGTGATGTGTAGAATGAGGGTAAGGGCTAGGGTGAGGGTGAAAGTAAGGGTTAGGGTATGGGTGAGGGTTAAACTTAGGTTTAGGGTTAAGGTAATGCTGAGGGTTAGGGTGAGGGTGAAGTTAAGGGTTAGGATTAGGGTGAGGGTTAGGGGTAGTTTTAGGGTTCTAGTTAGGGTGAGAGGTAGGATGAGGGGTAGGTATAGAGTTAAGGTTAGAGTTAGTGTGAGGGTTAGGGTTAGGGTGAGGATAAGGTAAGGGTGAGGTTTGGGGTGAGGGTGAGGGTTAGGGTTACTCAATGTGAGGTTTAGGGTTATGGTTATGGTGAGGGTTAGTGTTAGGGTTATGTTTTGGGTGAGGGTGAGTATTTGAGGATGAGGGTTCTGGAGAGTGTGATGGTTAGGGTTTCAGTGAGGGTTAGGGTTAAGGTGAGTGTTAGGGTGACGGTGAGTGCGAGGTTTAGGGTTGGGGTTAGGGTTAGAGTGAGTGGTAAGGTGAGGGGTAGGGTTATGCTTAGGGTGAGGTTTAGGGTTACTGTGAGGGTTAGGGTTAGGGTGAGGTTTAGGGTTACTGTGAGGGTTCAAGTTAGGGTTAGGCTTAGTGTTAGGGTGAAGGTAAGGGTTTGGTTGAGGGTTAGGGTTAGGTGGAGGGTTTGGGTTAATGTGAGGGTCAGGGTTAGGGTGAGAGTTAGGGTTAGGTTGAGGGTTATAGGGTGAGGTTGAGGGTGAAGGTAAGGCTTAGGGTTAGGGTTAGGGTGAGGGTGAGTGTGAGGGTTAGGGATAGGGTTAAAGTTAGGCTTAGGGTTAGGCTGAGGGTGAGGGTGAGGATGAGACTGAGGGTTAAGGTGTGGGTGAGGGTTAGGTTTAATGTAAGTTTAAGGGTGAAAGTGAGTGTTAGGGTGCAGGTGAGGGTTAGAGTTAGGGTTAGGGTTAGTATCAGGGTTAGGTTTAGGGTTAGGTTGAGAGTTAGGATGAGGGTTAGTGTTAGGGTTAGGGTTAGGGTTAGGGTTAGGGTTAGGCTGAGGGTGAGGTTGAGGGTGAGGGTTAGGGTTAGTTTGAGCGTTAGGGTTGGGAATAGGGTGAGGGTTAGGATGAAGGTTAGGGTGAGGGTAAGGTTTAGCTTGAGGGTTAGGGTGAGTGTGAGGGTTAGGGTTAGGGTTAGTGTTAGGGTGAGGGTAAGTGTTAGTGTTAGGTTTAGGTTTACGGTGAGGGTGAGGGTTAGGTTTAGGTTGAGGGTTAGGGTTAGGGTTAGGGTGAGGGTGAGGGTGAGGTTTAGGATAAAGGTTAGTGTTAGTGTTATTTTTAGGGTTATGGTTAGGTTTATGGTTACGTTGAGGGTGAGGGTTAGGGTTAGGGTGAGGTTTAGGTTTAGGTTTAGGGTTAGGGTTAGGGTTAGGATGAGGTTTAAGGTGAGTGTTAGGGTTAAAGTTTGAGTGAGGGTTAGGGTTATTGTGAAGGTTAGGTTTAGGGTTAGGGCTAAGGTGAGGGTTAGGGTGAGGGTAATGTAAAGGTAAGGATGAGGTTTTTGATGAGGGTGAGGGTTACGGTAAGGGTTACGGTTAGTGTTAGGGTGAGGGTTAGGGTTAGCAATAGGGTTAGTGTGAGGGCTAAGGTGAGGGTGAGGGTTAGGGTTAGGGTTAGGTTTAGGGTGAGGGTTAGGCTTAGGCTGAGGGTTAGGGTTAGTGGGATGGTTGGTGTTAGGGTTAGGCTTAGTGTTAGGGTGAGCGTAAGGGTTAAGGTGAAGGTTAGGGTTAGGGTGAGGTTTAGGGTTAGGGTGAGGGTCAGGGTTAGGGTTAGGGTTAGGCTGAGGGTTAGGTGAGGGTTAGGGTTAGTGTTAGGGTAAGGGTTAGTGTTAGGGTGGGGGTTAGTGTTAGTGTTAGAGTTAGGGTTAGTGTTAGGGTTAGGTTGAGGGTTACGGTGAGGGTGAGGGTTAGGGTTAGGTTTAGGTTTATCATGTGGGTAAGTGATAGCGTTAGGGTTAGGGTGAGTGTTAGAATTAGCATTAGGGTTGGAGTGAAGGTTAGGGTGAGGGTTAGGTTTAGGGTTAAGGTGAGCTTGAGGGTGAGGTTTAGGGTTAGGGTGAGTTTGAGGGTTAGGGTGAGGGTTAGTGTTAGTGTTAGCGTGACGGTAATGGTGAGGGTGATGGTTAGGGTTAGAGTTATGGTGGGGGTTAGGTTTAGTGTGAGGTTTAGGGTGAGGATGAGGTTAAGGCTTAGGGTGATGTTTAGGTTAAGGGTGAGGGTTAGGGTTAGGGTTAGGGTTAGTGTGAGAGTTAAGATTGGGGTTAGGTTTAGGATTAATGTGAGGGTAAGCATTAGGGTGATGGTTAGGGTGAGGATGAATTTTAGGGTTAGGAATAGTGATAGAGTTAGTGTTACGCTGAGCATGAGGGTGAGGGTGAGGGTTAGGGTTAGTGTTAGGGTGAGGGTGATAGTAAGGGTAAAGGTGAGGGTTAGGCTGAGGGTGAGGGTTAAGATAAGGGTGAGTGTTAGGGTTAGAGTGAGGGTTAGGGTAAGGATTCTGGTTAGGGTGAGGGTTAGATTGAGGATTAGGGTTAGGGTTAATGTGAGGTTTAGGGTGAGGATGAGGGTTAGGGTTAGGTTAAGGGTTAGGGTTAGAATTATGGTTAAGGTGAAGGCTAGGGTGAGGTTTAGGGTTAGGGTTAGGGTGAGGTTTAGGGTTAGCGTGAGGGTGAGGTTTAGGGTTAGCGTGAGGGTGAGGTGAAGGTTCAGGTTGAGGGTTAGGCTGAGGGTAAGGGTTAGGGTTAGAGTTAGGTTTAGGGTGAGGGTAAGAGTGAGGGTTAGGGTGACGGTGAGGCTGACGGTAAGGGTGAGGGTTAGGTTTGGGGTTAGAGTTAGGGTGAGGGTTAGGGTGAGGGGTAGTGTTAGGGTTAGGGTGAGGATTAGGGATAGTGTGAGCGTTAGGGTTAGAGTGACGGTAAGGCTTAGGGTGAGGGTTAGGGTTAGGGTGAGGGTTAGCGTTAGGTTTAGGTTGAGGGTTAGTGTTAGGTTGGAGGTTAGGGTTAGGGTGAGTGTTAGGGTTAGGCTGAGTGATAGTACTAGGGTTATTGTGAGGGTTAGGTTTAGGGTGATATGTAGAATGAGGGTGAGGGTTAGTGTGAGGGTGACAGTTAGGGTTAGGGTATGGGTTAGGTTTAAGTTTAGGGTGAGGGTTAAGGTAATGCTGAGGGTTAGGGTGCGGGTGAGGTTAAGGGTTAGGATTAGGGTGAGGGTGAGTGTTAGGGTTAGGGTTATAGTTAGGGTGAGGGGTAGGGTGAGGGGTAGGGTTAGAGTTAAGTTTAGAGTTAGTGTGAGGGTTAGGGTTAGGGTGAGGATAAGTTAAGGGTGAGGGTTGGGATGAGGGTGAGGGTTAGGGTTACTCTTAGTGTGAGGGTTAGGTTTACGGTTATGGTGAGGGTTAGGGTTAGGCTTATGTTTAGGGTGAGGGTGGGTCTTAGAGTGAGGATGAGGGTTCTGGAGAGTGTGACGGTTAGGATTTCCTTGAGGGTTAGGGTTAGGGTGAGGTTTAGGGTTAGGGTTAGGGTTAGGTTTAGGGTGAGGGTGAGGTTTGGGGTTAGAGGTAGGGTTAGGGGGACTGTTAGCGTGACGTTTAGGGTTAGGGTTAGTGTTAGGTTTATGGTTAGGGTGAGGCTGAGGTTGAGGTTTAGGGTTAGGGTTAGTGTCAGAGTTAGGGTGAGGGTTAGGGTGAGTGTGAGGGTTAGCCTGAGGTTTAGGTTTATGATTAGGGTAAGGGTTAGGGTGAGTGTGAGGGTTAGGGTTAGGGTTAGGCTTAGTCTTAGGGTTAGGCTGAGGGTGAAGCTGAGGGTGAGGGTTAGGGTCAGGATTAGGGTTAAGATTAGGGTTAGGATTAGCGTTAGGGTGAGGGCTTGGGTGAGGTTGAGGGTTAGGGTTAGTGTTAGGGTAAGGTTTAGGATTAGGGTTAGGATTAGGGTGAGGGTTAGGATGAGGGTTAGGTTTACAGTGAGGGTGAGGTTTAGGGTTAGGTTGAGGGTTAGGGTTAGGATTAGAATTGGAGTGAGGGTGAGTGTTAGGATTAGGGTTAGGGTTAAGGTTAGGTTTAGGTTTAGGATTAGTGTTATTGTTATGGTTAGCGTTAGAGTTATGGTGAGGGTGAGTGTGAGTGTGAGGTATAGGGTTAGGTTTAGGGTGAGGATTAGGGTTAGGGCTAGGATTAGGGTTAGGACGACGATGAGGTTTAGGGTTAGATTTAGGGTTAGGTGGAGGGTTAATGTTAGGGTTAGTGTTCATTTTAAGGTTAGGGTGAGGGTTAGGTTGAGGTTTAGGGTCAGGGTTAGGGTTAGGATTAAGTTTAAGGTGAGGGTGAGGGTGAGGGTTTGCGTTAGGCTTAGGCTTAAGGATAGGCTGAGGGTGAGGGTGGCGGTGAGGATTAGGGTTAGTGTTATGGTTATGGTTAAGTTTAGGGGGAGAGTTAGGATGAGGGTTAGGGTTAGGATTAGGGTTAGGTTAAGGGCTAGGGTGAGGTTTAGGGTTAGGGTTAGGGTTAGGATTAATTTTAGGTTTGGGCTTAAGGTGAGTGTTATGGTGAGGGTGAGGGTTAAGTTAGGGTTAGGGTTAGGATTAGGGTTAGTGTTAGGGTGAGTGTGAGGGTTAGGGTTAGGGTTAGGCTTAGGGTTAGGTTGACGGCTAGGGTGAGGGGGAGGTTTAGGGTTAGTGTTTGGGTGAGGTTTAGGGTTAGGGTTAGGGTTTGGGTGAGGGTTAGGATTATGGTTATTGTTAGGGTTAGTGTGAGGGTTAGGGTTAGGCTTAGGCTTAGGTTTAGGCTGAGCGTGAGGGTGAGGGTGAGGGTTATGGTTAGGGTTAGGGTGAGAGCTAGGGTTCGGGTTAAGTTTAGGGTTAGCGTGAGGGTTAGGGTAAGGGTTACAGTGAGGGTGTGGTTTAGGGTTAGGTTGAGGGTTAGGGTTAGGTTTAGAGTTAGGGTGAGTGTGAATGGTGAGTGTTAGGGTTAGTGTTAGGGTGAGGGTTAGGATGAGGATTAGGGTTAGGATTAGGATTAGTGTGAGGGCTAGGGTGAGGTTGAGGTTTAGGGTTAGGGTTAGGGTGAGGTTTAGGGTTAGGGTTAGGTTTAGTGTTAGGGTTTGTGTTACGTTTCGGGATAGGGTGAGGTTTAGGGTTAGGGTTACGGTCAGCCTGAGGGTTAAGGTTAGGGTTAGAGTGAGGTTTTGGATGATGATTAGGGTTAGGATTAGGGTTAGGTTGAGGGCTAGGGTGAGGGTGAGGGTTAGGGTTAGTGTTTGGATGAGGTTTAGGTTTAGGGTTAGGGTTTGGGTGAGGGTTAGGATGTGGGTTAGAGTTATGGTGAGGGTGAGGGTTTGGGTTAGGTTGAGGGTTAGGGTTAGGATTTGGGTTAGGGTGAGGGGTTAGTTTTAGGGTTATATTTACGGTTAGGGAGAGGGTTAGGTTGAGGTTTAGGGTTAGGGTTATGGTTAGTGTTAGGGTTAAGGTTAGGGTGAGGGTGAGTGTGAGGGTTAGGGTTAGGGTTAGGATTAGGCTTACGGTTAGTCTCAGGGTGAGGGTGGGGGTGAGGATTAGGGTTAGGGTTATAGTTAGGGTTAGGGTTAGGGTGAGGGTTAGGGTTAGGGTTAGGTTGAGGGTGAGGTTTAGGGGTAGAGTTAGGGTTATAATCAGGGTTTGGGTCAGGCTGAGGGTTAGGGTGGGGGTGATGTTAATGGTAAAGTTGATTTTAAGGCTGAAGGTGAGAATTAAGGTAAGGGTTAGTGTTAATATTAGGGTGATGGTTAGGGTTAGGGTTAGGGTGAGGGTGAGGTTTAGATTGAGGATTAGTGTTAGGGTTATTGTGAGGTTTAGGGTGAGTATGAGGTTTAGGGTTAGGGATAGGGTTAGGGTGAGGTTGAGGTTTAGGGTTAGTGTTAGGGTGAGGTTTAGGGTTAGGGTTAGGGTGATGGTTAGGGTTAGTGTTAGGGTGAGGTTTAGGGTTAGGGTTAAGGTTAGGGTGAGGGCTATGGTGAGGGTGAGGGTTATGGTGAGTGTTAAGATGAGGTTTAGGTTTAGGGTAAGGGTTAGGTTGAGGATGATGGTAAGAGTAAAGGTATGGTTTAGGCTGAGGGTGAGGGTTAAGATAAGGGTGAGAGTTAGGATTAGGTTTAGTGTGAGGGCTAGGTTGAGGGTTAGGCTGAGTTTTAAGCTTAGGGATAGGGTTAGGTTTAGGATTTGGGTTAGGGTGAGTGAGTGTGAGCATTAGGGTTAGTGTTAGGGTTAGGCTGAGGGTGATGGTGGGGGTGAGGATTAGGGTTAAGATTAGTGTTATTGTTTGGGTTAGGGTTAGAGTTACCTTGAGGTTGAGGGTGAGGGTTAGGGTTAGGGTGGGGTTTGGGTTAGGGTTAGGGTTAGGGTTAGGGTGAGGGTGAGGTTTAGGGGTAGATATAGGTTTAGGGGGAGGTTTTAGGTGAGGGTTACGGTTAGGATGAGGTTTAGGGTTAGGATTATGTTTAAGTTTAGACTTATGGTGAGGGTGAGTGTGCGGGTGAGTGTGAGGGTTAGGGATAGGTTAGGGTTAGGCTTAGGGTTAGGCTTAGGTTTAGGCTGAGGGTGAGGTTTAGGGTTAGGGTGAGGGTTAGTGTTAGGATTATGGTGAGGGTTAGATTGAGGGTAGGGTTAGGATTAGGGTTAGGGTGAGGTATAGGGTGAGGGTGATGTTTAGGATTAGGGTTAGGGTGAGGGCTATGGTGAGGGTGTGGTTTAGGGTTAGGGTTTGGCTGAGGTTTAGGGTTAGGATTAGGGTTAGTGTTGGGGTGTGGGTGAGGTTTCGGTTAAGGTTAGGGTTAAGTTGAGCCTGAGGGTGAGGGTTAGTGTTAGGGTTAGGCATATTATTAGTTTAAGGTTTAGGGTGAGTGTGAGGGTTAGGGTTAGGTTTAGTGTTAATATTAGGGTTACACTGAGGGTGAGGGTGAGGGTTAGGGTGAGAGTTAGTGTTCAGGTTAAGTTTAGGGTGATGGTGAGGGTGAGGGTTAGGGTTAGATTGAGCGTGAGGTTTAGGGTTAGGTTGAGGGTTAGGGTTTGGGTTAGGGTTAGTGTTAGGGTGAGGTTTGGCATGAGGATTAGCGTTAGGATTAGGGTTAGGGTGAGGGCTAGGGTGAGGGTGAGGGTTAGGGTTAGTGTTAGGGTGAGGTTTAGGTTTAGGGTGAGGATTAGGATGAGGGTTAGGGTTACGGTAAGGGTGAGGGTTAGGGTTAGGGTGAGGGTGAGGGTTAGGATTTGCGTTAGGGTGAGGGTTAGTTTTAGGGTTAAATTTAGGGTTAGTGGGAGGGTTAAGTTGAGGTTAAGGGTTAGGGTTAGGGTTAGTGTTAGGGTTAAGCTTAGGGTGAGAGTTAGTGTTCAGGTTAAGTTTAGGGTGAGGGTGAGGGTTAGGTTGAGGGTTAGGGTTAGGGTGAGGGTTAGGGTGAGGTTTAGGATGAGGATTAGGGTAAGGATTAGGGTTAGGGTGAGGGCTAGTTTGTGGGATAGTGTGAGGGTATGTTTTAGGGTTAGTGTTAGGGTGAGTTTTAGGGTTAAGGTGAGGGTTAGGATGAGGTTTAGGGTTACGGTAAGGGTGAGGGTTAGGGTTAGGGTGAGGGTTAGGATTAAGATTAGGTTAAGGGTCAGGGTGAGGGTTAGGATTAGGGTTAGGGTTAGGGTTATTGTTAGGGTTAGGGTTACGGTTACGGTTACTGAGAGGGTGAGGGTGAGGGTTAGGGTTAGGGGTAAGGTGAGGTTTTTAGTTTTAGGGTTAGGGTTAGACTTAGGGTTAGGGTGAGGTTAGGGTTATGGTTAGTGTGAGGTTTAGTGTTAGGGTTAGGGTTAGGGTGAGGCTGAGGAGGAGTGTTAGGGTTAGGGTTAGTGTTAGAGTTAGGGTTACAGTGAGGGTTAGAGTGAGGTTGAGGGTTAGGCTTAGTGTTAGGATTAGGATTAGGGTAAGGGTTAGGGTGAGTTTGAGGGTTAGGGTTAGGTTTAGGCTTAGGGTTAGGCTGATGGTGAGGATGAGGGTGAGGGTAAGGGTTAGGGTTAGGGTTTGGGTGATAGTTAGTGTTTGGGTTAAATTTATGGTTAGGGTGAATGTTAGGGTTAGGGTTATGTTGAGCGTGAGGGTTAGGGTTAGGTTGAGGATTAGGGTTAGGCTTAGGATTAGGGTGAGGGTTATGGTTAGGGTTAGGGTGAGGGTTAGGATGAGGATTAGGGTTAGGATTAGGGTTAGGGTGAGGACTAGGGTGAGGGTGAGGTTTAGGGTTACAGTTTGGGTGAGGTTTAGGGTTAGGGTTAGAGTTTGGGTGAGGGTTATGATGAGGGTTAGAGTTACGGTGAGGTTGAGGGTTAGGGTTAGGTTGAGGCTTAGGGTTAGGATTTGGGTTAGAGTGAGGGTTAGTTTCAGGGTTATATTTAGGGTTAGTGGGAGGGTTAGGTCCAGGGTTAGGGTTAGGTTTAGGGTTAGTGTTAGGGTATAGTTTAGGGTGAGGGTTAGGTTGAGCTTTAGGGTTAGGGTTAAGATTAGAGTTAGGATTAGGGTTAGGGTGAGGGTTAGTTTGAGGGTTAGGGTTAGCGTTAGGGTTAGGGTGAGGGTTAGGTTTAGGATTAGGGTTATTGTTAGTGTTATGGTTATGGTTAAATTTGCAGTGAGGGGGAGGGGGAGGGGGAGGGTTATGGTTCGGTTTGGGTTAGGGTTAGTGTTAGGGTTAGTGTTATTGTTAGGGTTAGGGTTAGCGTTATGGTGAGGTTGAGGGTGAGGGTGAGGATTAGGGTTAAGGTGAGGTTTAAGTTTAGGGTTAGGGTTAGGGTTAGGGTGAGGGTGAGGTTTAGGGATAGAGTTAGGCTTAGGGTGGAGGATTAGGGTGAGGTTTAGGGCTAGGGTTAGTGTTAGGTTTAGGGTGAGGGTGAGGGTTAGGTTGAGGTTTAGGGATAGGGTTAGGTTTAGGATTAGTGTTAGGGTGAATGTTAGTGTGAGGGTTATGATGAAGGTTAGGCTTAGGCTTAGGTTTAGGCTGAGCTTGAGTGTGGGTGTAAGGATTAAGGTTAGGGTGATGATTACGGTTAGGGTTAGTGTTATTGTTAGGGTTAGGGTTATAGTTACAGTGAAGGTAAGGGTGGGGTGAGGGTTAGCGTTAGGGATAGGGTGGGGTTTAGGGTTAGGGTTAGGGTTAGGGTGAGGGTGAGGTTTAGGGTTAGATATAGTGTTAGGGGGAGGGTAAGGGTGATGGTTAGGGTTAGGGTTAGTTTTAGAGTTAGGGTGAGGGTGAGGTTTAGGTTTAGGTTTAGTGTTAGGCTAAGGGTTAGGCTGAGGGTGATGGTGAGGGAGAGGGTTAGGGTTAGGTTTTGGGTTAGGGTTAGGTTTATTGGGAGGGTTATGATGAGGGTTAGGGTCAGGATTATGGTTAGGGTGAGGCTTAGGGTTACAGAAGCGTGAGGGTTAGGGTTAGGGTGTGGGTTAGGGTTAGGATTAAGGTGAGGGTGATTGTGAGGGTTAGGATTAGGGTTAGGGTTAGGGTTATTGTTAGGGTTAGGGTTAGGGTTAGGGTTATGGTGAGGGTGAGGTTATGGTTAAGTTTAGGGAGAGGTTTTTAGTGTTAAGGTTAAGGTTAGAGTTAGGGTTATTGTTAGGGTGAGGTTTAGGGGTAGATTTAGGGTTAGGGTGAGGGTTAGGGTATGGGTTAGGGTTAGGGTGAGGGTTAAGTTGGGGGTGACCACAAGTTTAAAGATGAGTGTTAGGCCTAGGGTGAGGGTTGTGGTAAGGATAAGGGTTAGGGTTAGGGTGAGGGTGAGGGTTAGATTGTGGATTAGTGTTAGGGTTAGTGTGAGGTTTAGGTTAAGGATGAGGGTTAGGGTTAGGGTGAGGGCTAGGGTGAAGTTGAGGATTAGGGTTAGTGTTAGGGTAATGTTAGGGTTAGGGTTAGGGTTATGGTTAGGGTTAGGGTTAGGGTTGGTTTAGTGTTAGGCGTAGGGTTGAGGTATGTTTAAGGTTAGGGTTAGGGTTATTATTAGGGTTAGGGTTAGGATGAGGTTTAGGTTTAGGGTTAGGGTTAGGCTTAGGGTTTCGCTGAGGGAGAGGATGAGCATGAGAGTTAGGGTTAGGGTTATTTTTAGGTTTAGGGTTTGGTCGAGGGTTAGTGTTATTGTTAGGTTTAGTGTTAGAGTTGCGGTGAGGTTGTGGGTGAGGGTGAGGGTTAGGGTTCGGTGAGATTTCGCGTTAGGGTTAGGGTGAGGGTGAGGTTTAGGGTTAGAGTTAGGGTTAGGGCGACGGTTAGGGTGAGTTTTAGGGTGAGGGTTAGTGTTAGAGTTAGGGATAGGGTGAGTGTTATGGTGAGGGTGAGGATTAGGCTTAGGTTTTGGATTAGGAATAGGGTAAGGTTTAGAGTTAGTGTGAGGGTTAGGGTTAGGGTTCGGGTTAGGCTTAGGGTTTTGCTGAGGGAGAGGGTGAGAATGAGGGTTAGGGTCAGGTTTAGGTTTAGGGTTAGGGTTAGGCTTTTGGTTTCGCTGAGGGAGAGTGTGAGCATGAGGGTTAGGGTTAGGGTGAGGTTTAGGAATAGAGTTAAGGTAGTGTGAGGATTAGGGTTGTAGGGAGCCGAGGCGAGACTCAGCCCACTCCCTTGCAGTTTTGAGGATTACCACTCCAGACGGTGCTTGGCGGGACGCCTGGGCTGTGCGCGTGCGCGAGCCCGGTAGTGTCCCCAGCCAATCCCATGACACCTGGTGACGGTAAAAGGCAAGCGACCAACAATAGAAAAGACCCGTGTTCGAATTCCCTATATAAGCGGCTGTGTTTCGGGTGCACGCTCTCTCGCGCCCAAGCTCTCCTACAACTAAAAGGCTCTCCAATAAAGCGTGATCTGAGAAGACTCCTGGTGTGGTGGTGGTTTTTCCTCGCTGGTCGAGTAGGCGGTCACTACAACTGGTGCCGAAACCCGGGAACGAACCTGGGACGGGACCCGCGCAAGAGGCCGAATTGGAGCCAGAACTCAGCACGCGGAGAGGAGACGTCGGTAAATATCCCCCGGTATGCTGTTCACTATAGATTTAGATATTTATTGGTTGCTTGCATTGCTTCTTCCCTTGTGGCTTGTCTTTTTGATGGTGCGCACTTGCCTCGAGGAGGGAGGGTTTGATTTAATCCAGGAAGGACGCAAAGTACTAACGCAGCATCAGGATAGTCTATCAGAGTCAGCATACAGTAAGGGGGAGGAAAATAGGCCTAAAAGAAAAAGGGAAAAAAGAGAAAAGGATCCTAAAGAATTAAAGCAAGAGGGGCTGCAGCCCTCACAAAAGGAGAAGGGTTTCAGAGAGGAGGGGGTCTCAAGGAGACTCCCGTGCCCTTCTTTAAAAGCAAACCGGTTCTCAGCCCTACATGTGGAAGGGCGGGACCAAGAATATAGTAATCTTGTGAGTGACTCAGAGGAAGAAATGTTAGAGGAGGAGGGAGAACAGCTCGATCCAGCTGATAGTGAAGACTTAGAAGAGACTGCGGCGGAGCACGTGGCAGACAGATATGGAGGGTGGCGCCCCCTAGGGGTGGGAGTACCGCACCAGCCAGGGAGAGGAAACGGAGCTGCCCCTCACCCGTCAGCCCCCCCGCCGTGCCCGCCGGCAGGGAAGAGTCACTTTATAAAAGGCAGCACCTGGTCGCCGTTAGCGGCCGCCTTTCCAGTTTTTGAAAATCCCATTACTAATGAGAGAATTCTTGAGCCGGTTTCCTACTCCCAGTTAAAAGATTTAGTTGAGGCAGTCAGGACTTATGGAGTGACGGCCAATTATACCACTGCCTTGCTTCGAAGGCTAACTATTAATGCTATGATTCTGTGGGAGCAAAAACTGTTCAATATTTTCCTGAATTAGTGGCTAAACAGACAATTTTGATCTGAGAAAAAAAATAAAAATAAAAAAAATTAAAAAAAAACAGGCAATTTTGGGTATGAAGTATTGTTTGATGCACTTTGCAAAAATTCCAGATAAATTAATTATTCCATACACCCGTGAGCAAGTTGAAATTTTAGCAGCCACAATGGATATGTGGGCAATTCTTGTTTGCTCATTTCCAAATGTAATTGATAATCATTATCCTAAGCATCCTCTGCTTGCCATAGTTAACAAAAATTTAGTGTATTTTCCTGTTGTCACTTCAAAGGAGCCCTTGGCTGATGCTCTAACCATCTTTACGGATGGATCAAAATCTGGACAAGGTGCCTTTTTTGTTCAAGGACACAAACAGCCGGTAGTCTTTAATTTTCGGCCGAATGTCCCACAGGCTGTTGAATGTTTAATTGTGCTTGAAGTTTTTAAAAGATTTGATCAACCTTTTAACTTATTTTCTGATTCATTATATGTTGTAAATGCCGTTGCTTCTCTTGAAGTTGCTGCTTCAGTTAAGCAGGCCAGTACAATTTCTAATGTTTTGTTACAGATTCAATCCCTTATCTTAAACAGAAAACATCCTTTTTATATTGGACATATTCGTGCCCACTCCATGTTGCCAGGCCTGATGGCAAAGTGTAATGATTTGGTGGACCAGGCAACTCGGGCTGTGGCTGTGGTCGCTGCTGATCCTGTAGAATTGGCAAAAGACTTTCATAAATTGTGTCATGTACCTGCTAATACCCTTAGGAAAAGATATAATTTGTCCAGGCATGTGGCAAGAGATATTGTTAAAGCCTGTAAATCTTGTGTTACCTTTCTTCATCTTCCCCATGTGGGGGTAAACCCCAGGGGGTTGAGACCAAACGCCCTATGGCAAATGGATGTTACTCATCTGACGGAATTTGGTAAGTTGAAATATTTACATGTGTCTGTGGACACCTTTTCCGGTGTCATTCATGCCACACCTCTGGCAGGAGAAAAGGTGTCTCACGTCAGAATACACTGCTTAGAAGCTTGGGCAGCTTGGGGAAAGCCCCTTAGACTCAAGATGGATAATGGCCCTGCTTATACTTCCCATGGTTTTCGCGCCTTTTGCGCACAAATGCAGGTTGCCCACACCACTGGATTGCCCTACAATCCTCAAGGACAAGGTATAGTGGAAAGAGCTAATAGAAGCATAAAAGAAATGCTTCAAAAACAAAAAGGGGGAGTTGCTGAGTCCGCGTCCCCCAGGGAAAGACTTTCTCTTGCGCTCTTTACCCTTAATTTTTTAATTCTAAATGACAATGATCAGTCTGCCGCAGATCAGCATATGACAAAAGACTCCATGGATACTAAAGACATGGTTATGTGGAAGGATGTTATTAATAATAAATGGTATGGACCGGATCCGGTAATAACGAGATCCAGGGGAGCTGTTTGTGTTTTTCCACAGAGTCAAGAAGTACCTCACTGGGTGCCAACGAGACTGACCAGGCCGGTGGAGACTGTAGAAAAACCCCCTCTTGAAGATGCAGCTGATCTTCTTGCTGTTAGCAACAGTGCTAATAGCAATCCCTGTGATAGCTAAACCAATGATGCTGTGGGCTGTTACAATTTACTGACTGGATTGCCTCTGCGGTGTCCTTTTCCAAAGAGCGGGTGGGAGTCGGAATGTTTTTAGCCTGCTGCTTGGGAGGATGCGTGGTCTGCCTATGGTTGGTCTGTCGCCTTCGAGCCCAAACCAGAAGGGACAAGGTTGTTATCTTGCAAGCATTAGCCGCTTTGGAGAGTGGATCCTCACCCCAGATTTGGCTGTCGGCCCTAAGAGGCAGTTAAGCCTTACCATTCTGCATAGCCTTAGCACCCCGAGGGATCAGGGGATCCCATTGCACCGGGACAGGTATGCAACTTGCAATTTGGGACAGGGTGCTAGGCAAGTGCACTGCACTTGAGGGTCTCATCCCCTCAAGAAGAGCATGCTGGGTAGCAAGTGGGTTGATGCCCAAGATCCCACCACTGCAAAAAAGGCATCGGACGGGCCTGGTCATCACTGGGGAAGGCGCCCCTCAGGCGAAGGCCAGTGCAAGGTCCTCTCATTAATGTCTTAGACAGAGGCCCAACCTCTACTCTTACCTGTTGCCATAAAACAAAGAAGGGGGAACTGTAGGGAGCCGAGGCGAGACTCCGCCCACTCCCTTGCAGTTTTGAGGATTACCACTCCAGACGGTGCTTGGCGGGACGCCTGGGCTGTGCGCGTGCGCGAGCCCGGTAGTGTCCCCAGCCAATCCCATGACACCTGGTGACGGTAAAAGGCAAGCGACCAACAATAGAAAAGACCCGTGTTCGAATTCCCTATATAAGCGGCTGTGTTTCGGGTGCACGCTCTCTCGCGCCCAAGCTCTCCTACAACTACAAGGCTCTCCAATAAAGCGTGATCTGAGAAGACTCCTGGTGTGGTGGTCATTTTCCTCGCTGGTCGAGTAGGCGGTCACTACATAGGGTGAGGGTTAGGGTTAAGGTGAGTGTGAGGCTTGGGGTTAGAGTCAGGGTTAGGGTGAGTTTTAGGGTGAGGGTTAGGTTTAGAGTGAGGGTTAGGGTTAGGGTTAGGATGAGATTGATGGTTAGATTGAGGATTAGTGTTCGGTTAGTGTGAGGTTTATGGTGAGGATGAGGGATAGGGTTAGGATGAGGGTTAGGGTTAGGATTAGGGTGAGGTTAAGGGTTAGCGTGTTGGTTAGGGTTAGTGTGAGTGTTTGTGTTATGTGTAGGTTTAGTGTTAGGGTGAGGGTAAGTGTTAGGGTGAGGGTTAGTGTTATGGTGAGGGTTATGTTAAGGGTGAGGATTAGGGTTAGGCTTATTCTTAGGGTTAGGTTTAGGGTTACAGTTACGGTGAGGGTGAGGGTTAGGGTTAGGAAGAGGTTTCGGTTTAGGGTTAGGGTTAGTGTTAGTGTTAGGGTGAGAGTGAGGTTTACGGATAATGTTAGGGTTAGTGTTAGGGTTAGGGTTAGGGTGAGGGTTAGGGTTCGGGTTAGGCTTAGGCTTAGGCTTAGGCTTAGGATGAGCATGAGGGTGAGTGTTAGGGTTAGGGTTAGGGTGACGGTTAGGGTTAGGGTTAGGGTGAGGGTTACCATGAGGTTTAGGGTTAGGATTAGGGTTAGGCTAAAGGCTAGATTGAGGCTTAGGGTGAGGGTTAGGGTTAGGGATAGTGTTAGGTTTAGGATTAGGGTTAGGGTGAGGGTGAGTGTGAGGGTTAGGGTTAGGGTTAGGTTAGGCTTAAGGTTAGGGTGAGCGTTAGATTTAGGGTTAGTTTTAGGGTGAGGGTAAGGGTGAGGATTAGGGTTAGGTTTAAGGTTAGGGTTAGGGTTATTGTTAGGGTTAGGGTTAGGGTTAGAGTTAAGGTGAGGGTGAGGGTGAGGTTGAGGGTTAGGATTAGGGTTAGATTGGGGTTTAGGGTTAGGTTAAGGTTAATGTTAGTGTGAGGGTGAGTTTTAGGATTAGATATAGGTTTAGGGGGAGGGCTAGGGTGAGGGTTAGGGTGAGGGTCAGTGTTAGGGTTAGAGTGAGGGTGAGGGTTAGGTTGAGGTTTAGGGTTAGGTTAGGGTTAGGATTAGTGTGATGGTTAGTGTTAGGGTTAGGGTTAGTTTTAGGGTGAGGGTAAGTGTTAGGGTGATGGTTTGGGTTAGGGTGAGGTTTATGGTTAGAGTGAGGGTTAGGATTAGTGTTAGGGTTACTGTTAGGTTTAGGTTTAGGGTTTGGGTTGCGGTGAGGGTGAGGGTGAAGGTCAGGGTTACGGTTAGTGTGAGGTTAGGGTTTGGGTGAGGGTCAGAGTTAGGTTTTGGGTGAGGGTGAGGTTTAGGGTTAGACTTAGGGTTAGCGGGAGGTTTAGGTTGAGGATTAGGGTTAGGGTTAGTTTTAGGGTTAGGTTTAGGTTGAGAGTTAGGGAGAGTGTTAGGGTTATGGATAGGGTTAGGAATAGGGTTAGGGTGAGGGTGAGGTTTAGGTTTAGATTTAGGTTTATGGGTAGGGTTATTTCGAGGGTTAGGGTGAGGGTTAGGTTGAGGCTTAGGTTTAGGGTTAGTGTTAGGGTTGGGATAAGGCTTAGGGTGAGGGTGAATGTGAGGGTTAGGGTTAGGGTTAGGCTTAGGCTTAGGGTTAGGCTGAGGGTGAGTTTGGGTGATGATGAGGGCTAGGGTGAGGGTGAGGGTTAGGGTACGGCTTAGGCTTAGGTTTAGGCTGAGCATGAGGTTGAGGGTGAGGGTTAGGGTTATGGTCCTGGGTAGGTTTACGGTTAGGGTGAGGGTTAGCATGAGATTTAATGTTAGGGTGAGGGTTAGGGTGATTATGATGGTAAGGGTAAAGGTGAGATTTAGGCTGAGGGTGAGGGTTAAGATAAGTGTGAGGGTTTGGTTAAGTTTAGGGTTAGGTTAAGGTTTAGGGTTAGGGTTAGGGTTAGGGTTAGACTGTGGATTCAGTTTAGGGTTAGTGTGAGGTTTAGGGTGAGGATGAGGGTTAGTGTTAGGGTGAGGGTGAGGGTTAGAATTAGGGTTAAGTGAGGGCTAGGGTGAGGGTGAGGGTTAGGGTTAGGGTTAGGATGAGGGCTAGGGTGAGGGTTAGGTTGAGGTTTAGGGTTAGTGATAGGGATAGGTTTAGGATTAGGGTTAGGGTGAGGGTGAGGGTGAGGGTTAGGGTTAGGTTTAGGTTTAGGCTTACTGTTAGGGTGAGGATTAGGTTTATAGTTTGGGTTAGGGTGAGGGTGAGGCTGAGGATTAGGGTTAGGTTTAGGGTTAGGGTTAAGGTTAGGGTTACAGTGAGGGTTAGGGTTAGGGTTAGGCTTAGGGTTAGGCTGAGGGTGAGGGTGGGGGTGAGGATTAGGGTTAGGTTTAGTTTTAGGTTTATCGTTAGTGCTATGGTTAGGGTTAAGTTTGCCGAGAAGGTGAGGCTGAGGATGAGGGTTATGGTTAGGTTTAGGGTTAGGGTTAGTGTTAATGTTACGGTTAGGGTTAGATTTATGGTTAGGTTGAGGGTGAGGGTGAGGGTTAGGGTAGGGTGAGGTTTAGGGTTAGGTTTAGGGTTAGGGTTAGGATTAGGGTTAGGGTATGGGTGAGGTTTAGGGTTAGCGTTAGGGTTAGGGGGAGGGTTAAGGTGAGGTTTAGGGTTAGGTTTAGTGTTAATGTCAGGGTGAGGGTTAGGTTGAGGTTTAGAGATAGAGTTAGGTTTAGTTTTAGGGTTTGGGTGAGGGTGAGTGTGAGGGATAGGGTCAGGGTTAAGTTTAGACTTAGGGTTACGCTGAGACTTAGGGTTAGGCTGAGGGTGAGGGTTAGGTTTAGGATTGGGGTTAGGTTGATGGTTAGGGTTAGGGTTAGTGTAATTGTTAGGGTAAGGGTGAGAGTGAGGGTTAGGTTGAGGTTTAGGGTTAGGTTTAGGGTTAGGGTTAGTGTGAGGGTTAGTGTTAGGTTTAGGGTTAGTGTTAGTGTGAGGGTAAGTGTTATGGTGAGGCTTTGGGTTACGGTGAGGGTTATGGTTAGGCTGAGTGTTAGGGATATGTTTATTGTTAGGGTTAGGGTTACGGTTACAGTTTCGGTGAGGGTGAGGGTTAGGGTTAGGTTTAGGATGAGGTTTAGGGTTAGGGTTAGGGTTAGAGTTAGGGTTAGGGTTAGGGTTAGGGTAAGGTTTAGGGTAAAGGTTCGGTTTATGGTTAGGGTGAGGCTTATATTGAGGATTAATGTTAGGTTTACTGTGAGGTTTAGGGTGAGGATGAGTATTAGGGTTAGGCTGAGGGTGAGTGTTAAGATAAGGGTGAGGGTGAGGGTTAGGGTGAGGGTTAGGGTAAGGTTTTGGGTTATGGTTAGGGTGAGGGTTAGATTGAGGATTAGGGTTATGGTTAGTGTGAGGTTTAGGGTGAGGATGAGGATTAGGGTTAGGGTGAGGGTGAGGGTTAGAATTAGCGTTAGGGTGAGGGTCAGGGTTAGGGTTAGGGTTAGGGTTAGAGTGAGGTTTAGGATTAGGGTGAGGGCTAGGGTTAGTGTGAGGGTTAGTGTTAGGGTTAGGGTTAGTGTTAGGGTGAGGGTAAGTTTTAGGTTGAGGGTTAGGTTTAGGGTGAGGGTTATTGTTAGAGTTAGGGTTAGGGTTTCGGTTACTGTGAGGGTGAGGGTGATGTTTAGGGTTAGGGTGAGCTTAAGTGTTAGGGTTATGGTTAGAATTAGGGTTAGTGTGAGGGTGAGGTTTAGGGGTAGAGTTATGTTTAGTGTGAGGTTTAGGGTGACGTTTAGGGTCAGGGTGAAGTTTAGGGTGGGGGTGACGGTAAGGGTAAAGGTAAGTGTTAGGCCAAGGGTGAGGGTTACGGTAAGGGTGAGGGTTAGTGTTAGGGTGAGGGTTAGGGTAAGTGTTAGGGTGAGGGTCAGGGTTA
Source organism: Dipodomys merriami (assembly GCF_024711535.1). Taxonomy (NCBI): domain Eukaryota; kingdom Metazoa; phylum Chordata; class Mammalia; order Rodentia; family Heteromyidae; genus Dipodomys; species Dipodomys merriami. The sequence goes on along the minus strand of NW_027202617.1, from coordinate 77,053 downwards.
GATTGAGGATTAGTGTTAGGGTTAGTGTGAGGTTTAGGGTGAGGATGAGGGTTAGGCTTAGGGTGAGGGCTAGGAAGAGGGTCAGGGTTAGGGTTAGTGTTAGGGTGAGGTTTAGGGTTAGTGTGAGGGTTAGTGTTAGGGTTAGGGTGAGTGTTAGGGTTAGGGTTATTGTTAGGGTTAGGATTAGGGTTACAGTTACGGTGAAGGTAAGTGTGAGGTTTAGGGTTGGGGTTAGGATGAGGTTGAGGTTTAGGTTTTGGGTTAGAGTTAGGGTTAGGGCTAGGGTGAGGGTGAGGTTTAGGGTTGGGGTTAGGATGAGGTTTAGGTTTAGGGTTTGGTTTAGAGTTACGGTTAGGGTTAGGGTGAGGGTGAGCTTTAGGGTTAAAGTTAGGATTAGTGTTAGGGTTAGGTTTAGGGTGAGGGTTAGGTTTAGGCTTAGGGTGAGGGTTAGGATGAGGTTTAGGGATAGGATTAGTGTTAGGGTGAGGGCTATGGTGAGTGTTAGGGTGAGGGTTAGGGTTGAGGATAAGGTTATGTTTAGGATTAGGGTTAGGGTGAGTGTGAGTGTGAGCATTAGGTTTAGGGTTAGGTTTAGACTTTTGGTTAGGGTGACGGTTAGGGCTAGGGTTTGGGTTAGGGTGAGGGTGTGGCTGATTATTAGGGTTAGGTTTAGGATTAGGGTTAGGGTTAGTGTTAGGTTTACGGTGAGGGTTAGGGTTAGGCCTAGGTTAGGCTTAGGGTTAGGCTGAGGGTGAGGGTGGGGGTGAGGATTACTTTTAGGGATAGTGTTAAAATTCGGGTTATTGTTAGTGTTTTGGTTTGGGTTAAGTTTGAGTTGAGGGTGAGGCTGAGGTTGAGGGTTAAGTTTAGGGTTAGGTTTAGTGTGAGGTTTAGGGTTTGGGTTAGTTTTAGGGTTAGGGTGAGGGTTAGGGTTAGGGTTCCTGTATGGGTGAGGGTTAGGGTTAGTTTGAGTGTTAGGGGTAGGGTTAGGCTGAGGGTTAGTTTGGGGGTGAGGAATAGGTTTTGGGTTATGGTTAGTATTTGGGTTAGGATGAGGGTTAGGATGAGGATTAGGGTTAGGATTAGGTTTAGGGTGAGGGCTAGGGTGAGGGTGAGGATTAGGGTTAGGCTCAGGCTTAGGCTTAGGATTAGGCTGAGGGTGAGGTTGAGGGTGAGGGTTAGTGTTAGGTTGATGGATAGGATTAGGTTTAGGGTGAGTGTTAGGATGAGGGTTAGGGTTAGGGTGAGGGTTAGGGTGAGCGAGATGGTAAGAGTTAAGCTGAGGGTTAGGCTGAGTGTGAGTGTTCCCCTCAGGGTGAGGGTTACTATTAGTGTGAGGGTTAGAATAAGGGTTATGGTGAGGGTTAGGGTGAGGGTGAGGGTTATATTGAGGATTATGGTTATGTTTAGTGTGAGGTTTAGGGTGAGGATGAGGGTTAGGGTTAGGGTGAGGGTTAGGGTTTGAATTAGGGTTAGGGTGAGGGCTAGGGTGAGGGTGAGGGTTAGCGGTAGGGTGAGGTTTAGGGTTAGGGTGAGAGTTAGGGTTACTGTTAGGGTTAGTGTTAGAGTTAGGCTTAGGGTAAGCTTGAGGGTAAGTGTTAGGGTGAGTGTTAGGTTTAGGGTGAGGGTCATGGTTAGGGTGAGGGTTAGGTTTAGTTTTAGGGTTATTGTTAGGTTTCGGGTTAGGGTTACAGTGAGGGTGAGGGTGAGGGTTATGGTTAGGGTGAGGTTTAGGGTTAGGGTTAGGGTTTGAATTAGGGTTAGGTTGAGTGTGAGGTTTAGGTTTAAAGTTAGGGTTAGGGTGAGGCTGAGGGTGAGGGTGTGGGTTAGGGTAAGGATTAGGTTTAGGGTTAGGCTTAGTTTTATTGTAAGGGTTAGGGTTATGGTTACGGTTAAGGTAAGGGTTAGGGTTAAGGTGAAGGTTAGGGTGAGGGTTAGTTTTAGGTTTAGGGTGAGGGTTAGGTGAGGGTTAGGGTTAGGGTTAGGTTGATGGTTAGGTTTACGGTGAGGGTTAGGGTTAGGATTAGGTTTAGGCTGAGGGCTAGGATGAGGTTTAGGTTTAGTGTGAGGTTTAGTGTTAGGGTTAGGCTTAGTGTTAGGTTGAGGGTAAAGATTAGGTTGAGGGTTAGGGATAGGTTTAGGTTTAGGGTGATGTTAAGGGTTAGAGTGAGGGTTAGGGTCAGGGGTGAGTGTTAGGGTTAGCATTATCGTTAGGGTGAGGGTTATTGTGAGGGTTAGGGTAAGGTTAGGGTGAGAATTAGGGTTAGGGTGAGGGTTAGGTAGAGTGTGAGGGTAAGGGTAAGTGTGAGGGTTAGGGTGAGTGTAAGGATTATGGTAAGGGTGTGGGTTAGGGTGAGGGTTAGGTTTAGGTTTACAGTAAGGGTGAGGGTTAGGGTGAGTGTTAGGTTTGGGGTTAGGGTTAGGGCGACGGTGAGATTGAGGTTTGGAATCAGGGTGAGGGTTAGGTTTAGGGTGAGGCTTAGGATTAGGATTAGGGTTAGGGTGAAGGCTAGGGTGAGGGTGAGGGTTAGGGTTAGGGATAGGGTTAGGGTGAGGGTTAGGGTTAGGCTGAGGATTAGGGTTAGTGTAACGCTTAGTTTTAGTGTTAGGGTTAGTGTTATTATGAGCATAAATTTTAGGGTTAGGATTAGGGTTAAGTTGAGGGTGAGGGTTAGGTTAAGGGTGAGGGCCAGGGTTAGTGTGTGGGTGAAAGTGAGGGTTAGGATAAGGTTTAGGATTAGGGTTATTTTTTTGGTGTAGGGTTAGGTTTATGGTTATGTTGAGGGTGAGGGTAAGGGTGAGGTTTAGGGTTAGGGTGATGTTTAGGGTTTGGTTTAGGTTTAGGTTTAGGGTTAGGATGAGATTTATGGTGAGGGGTAGGGTTAAGGTTAGGTTTAGGGTAAGGATTTGTGTGAAAGTTAGGGTTAGGGTGAGGGTTAGGTTAAGGATTAAGGTTTGGATTAGGGTTAGGGTGAGAGTGAATGTTAGGGTGAGTTTAAGGGTTAGCTTAGGGTTAGGGCTATGGTGAGGGTTAGTGTGAGGGTAGGGGTTAGGTTGAGGGTTAGGCTTAGTGTGAGGTTTAGGGTGAGGTTGAGGGTTAGGGTTAGGGTTAGGGTGAGGATAAGGTTTATGGTGAGGTTTAGGGTGAGGGTGAGTGTTAGGGTTAGCATTAGCGTTAGGGTGAGTTTTAGTGTGAGTGTTTTGGTTAGGTTAGGGTGAGGTTTTGGGTTAGTGTGAGGGTTAGGGTCAGGGTAAGTTCAGGGTAAGGGTGAGGTTTTTGGTGAGGGTGAGGGTTACGGAAAGGGAGATGTTTAGGGTTAGGTTGAGGATTAGGGTTAGGGTTAGGAAAAGGGTTAGTGTGAGGGGTAAGGTGAGGGTGAGGATTAGGATTAGGGTTAGGTTTAGGTTGAGGGTGACATTTAGACTGAGTGTTAGGGTTAGTGTGAGGGTTGGTATTAGGGTTAGGCTTAGTGTTAGGGTGAGGTTAAGGATTACGGTGAGGGTTAGGTTTAGGGTGTGCGTTAGGTTTAGGGTGAGGGTTAGGGTTAGGGTTAGGGTAAGGGTAAGGGTTAGGTTTAGGGCTAGTTTTAGGGTTACTCAGGGTTTTGGTGAGGTTTAGGGTTAGGGATAGTGTAAGGGTTAGGGTTAGGGTTAGTTTGAGGATTAGGTTGAGGGTTAGCGTGAGGGTTAGGGTTAGTGTGAGGGTTAGGGTTAGGCTGAGGGTGAGGGTGAGGGTGAGACATAGGGTTAGGGTTAGTGTTAGGGTTAGAGTTATGATGAGGGTGAGGGTTAGGGTTAGGATTAGGGTTAGGGAGAGGTTTTGGGTTAGGTTTGCGGTTAGGATGTGTTTTAGGGTGAGGCGTAAGTTTAGGTTTAGGGTTAAGTTTAGGTTAGGGTGAGGGTGAGGATAAGGTTTAGGCTGAGGGTTAGGGTGAGGGTTAGGGTTAGGAATAGGGTTAGGGATAGGGTGACTGTTAGCTTGAGGGTTAGGTTTAGGGTTAGGGTTAAGGTTTCGAGTGAGGGTTAGGGTTCAGTTTAGGGGTAGGTTAAGGGTTTCGTGTTTGGGTTAGGGTTAGGGTTAGGGTGAGGTTCAAGGTGAGGGTGAGGGTTAGGGTTAGGTTTAGGTTTATGGTGTGTTTAAGTGATATCATGAGGTTTAGGGTGAGTGTTAGAGTTATTAGTAGGTTTTGGGTGAGGGTGAGGGCGAGGGTTAGGGTTAGGGTTAGGGTGAGTTTTAAGGTTAGGGTGAGGGTTAGGGTTAGGGTTAGCGTGAGGGTGAGGGTGACGGTGAGGGTTAGGGTTAGTGTTAGGTTGAGGGTTAGGTTTAGTGTGAGGTTTAGGGTGAGGATGAGGTTAAGGGTTAGGGTGAGGGTTAATGTAAAGGTGAGGGTTAGGTTTAGGGTTAGTATTAGGATGAGGGTTAGGGTTAGGTTTAGGGTTAGGGTGAGGGTGAGGGTTAGGGTTAGGGTTAGGGTGAGGGGGAGGGTTAGGGTAAGGTTTAGGGTGAGGGCTAGGGTGCGTATTATGGTTAGGGTGAGGTTTAGGGTTAGGGTGAGGCTTAGGGTTAGGGTTACTTTGAGGTTGGTGTGAAGGTGAAGTTTAGGATGAGGGATAGGATTAGGTTGAGGGTTAGGGTTAGCCTTAGGGTGAGGGTTATGGTTAGGTTTAGATTGAGGTTTGGGGTGAGGGGTAGGTTTAGGTTTAGGGTTAGTGTTAGGTTTAGTGAGAGGGTTATGGTTAGGGTTAGGGTGAGTGTGAGGTTAAGGGTTATGGTGAGGGTTATGATGAGGTTGATCGTTAGGGTTAGGATTAGGGGTAGGGTTAGGGTAAGTCTGAGCATGAGGGTGTGGGTGCGGTCAGGTTTACGGTTAGGGTTACGTTTAGGGTGAGGGCTAGGGTGAGGGTTAGGGTTAATGTGAAGGTGAGGGTGAGGGTGAGGGTCTTTGTTAGATAATCATTAGGGTTAGGGTGAGGATTAGGTGAGGGTGAGGGTCAGGGTGAGCTTTCGGGTTAGGGTGTGGGTGAGTGAGGGTTAGGGTGAGGGTTCAGGTGATGGTGAGAGTTAGGGTAAGGTTGAGAGTTAGGGTTAGGTTTAGGGTTAGAGTTAGGTTTACGGTTAGAGTTAAGGTGAGGGTTCGGGTAAGGGGTACTGTTAAGGTTAGGGTGATCATTAGGGTTAATGTGATGGTTAGGGTTAGGGTGAGGATACATTAAGGGTGACGGTTAGGGTGAGGGTGAGGGTTAGGGTTACTGTTAGGATGAGGGTTAGGCTTAGCTTTAGTGTTAATGTGAGGGTGTGGGTGAGGGTTAGTGTTAGGCTTAGGGTTAAGGTGAGGGTGAGGGTGAGGATGAGGTTTAGCTTGAGGGTTAGGGTTAGGGTGAGGGTTAGGTTTTGGGTTAGGGTTATTGTTAGGGTTAGGTTTAGGGTGAGGGTGAGGATGAGGGTGAGGGTGAGGGTGTGGGTTAGTGTTAGGGTTAGTTTTAGGGTGAGGGTGAGGGTTAGAGTTAGGTTGAGGGGTAGGGATAAAGTTAGGGTGAGGGTTAGGGTTAGTCTGAAGTTTAGTGTTAGTGTTAGGGTTATGGTGAGGGTTAGGTTGAGGTTAAGGGTTAGCTTAGGGTTAGGGTTAGGGTGAGGGTTAGGGTGTGGGTAAGGGTTGGGGTGAGAGTTAGGCTTAGGGTTGGGTTTAGGGTGAGATTGAGGGTTAGGGTTAGGGTTAGGGTGAGGTTAAGGTTTAGGGTGAGGTTTAGGGTGAGGGTGAATGTTAGTGTTAGCATTAGGGTTAGGGTGAGGTTTAGTGTGAGTGTTTTGGTTAGGTTAGGGTGAGGTTTTGGGTTAGTGTGAGGGTAAGGGTGAGGGAAAGGTAAGGGTAAGGGTGAGGTTTTTGGTGAAGGTGAGGGTTACAGAAAGGGAGAGGGTTAGGGTTAGGGTGAGGGTTAGGTTTAGGGTTAGGAAAAGAGTTAGTGTGAGGGATAAGTGAGGGTGAGGATTAGGGTTAGGGTTAGGTTTAGGTTGAGGGTTAGGTTTAGGCTGAGCGTTAGGGTTAGTGTGAGGGTTGGTGTTAGGGTTAGGCTTAGTGATAGGGTCAGGGTAAGGTTTAGGGTGAGGGTTAGATTTAGGGTGAGGTTTAGGGTTAAGGTGAGGGTTAAGGTTAGCGTTAGGGTAAGGGTAAGGGTTAGGGTTAGGTCTAGGTTTAGGGTTATTGAGAGTTTTGGTGAGGTTTAGCGTTAGTTTTAGTTTAAGGGTTAGGGTTATGGTTAGTGTGAGGATTAGGTTGAGGGTTATCGTGAGGGTTAGGGTTAGTGTGAGGGTTAGGGTTAGGCTGAGGGTGAGGGTGATTGTGAGAGTTAGGGTTAGGTTTAGGGTTAGAGTTATGATGAGGGTGAGGGTTAGGTTTAGGATTAGGGTTAGAGAGAGGTTTTGGGTTAGGTTAAGGGTTAGGATAAGGGTTAGGGTGAGGGCTAAGGTTAGGTTTAGTGTGAGGTTAGATTTATTGTGAGGTTAATATTAGGGTTAGGGTTAGGGTGACGGTGAGGATAAGGTTTAGGGTGAGGGTTAGGGTGAGGATTAGGGTTAGGGATAGGGTTAGGGTTAGGGTGACTGTTAGCTTGAGGGTTAGGTTTAGGGTTAGGGTTAAGGTTTCTGGTGAGGGTTAGGGTTCAGTTTAGGTTTAGGTTAAGGGTTTCGTGTTTGGGTTATGGTTAGGGTTAGGGTGAGGTTTAGGGTGAGGGTGAGGGTTAGGTTTAGGTTTATGGTGTGGGTAAATGATAGTGTGAAGGTTAAGGTGAGTGTTAGAGTTAGCAGTAGGGTTGGGGTGAGGATGAGGTTAGGGTTAGGGTTAGCGTGTTTTAGGGTTAGGGTGAGGGTTAGGGTTAGGGTGAGCGTTAAGGTTAATGTGAGGGTTAGGTTGAGGGTGAGGATAAAGTAAGGGTGAGGGTTAGGGTGAGGGTGAGGGTTAGGGTTACAGTTAGGGTGAGGTTTAGTTTTAGGTTTAGTGTTAAGGTGAGGGTAAGTGTGAGGGTTAGGGTTAGGCTTAGGATTAAGTTGAGGTTGAGGGTGAGGGGCAGGGCTAGCCGTGAGGGTTAGGGTTAGGGTGAGGGTTAGGTTTAAGGTTAGGGTTAGGGTTATTGTTAGGGTAAGGGTTAGGGAGAAGATGAGGATAAGGGTGAGTGTGAAGTTTAGGGTTAGGATTAGGGTTAGGGTGAGCCTGTGGGTGAGGGTGAGGGTGAGGGTTAGGGTCAGGGTTAGGCTAATGGTTGGGGTGAGGCTTAGGTTTAGGATGGTTTAGGGTGAGGGTGAGGGTAAGGGTGAGGGTGAGGGTTTGGTTGAGCGTTTGGATTAGGGTTAGGGTGAGGTTGAGTGTTAGGTTGAGTGTTAGGGTTAGGTTTAGGGTGAGGGTGAGTGTGAGGGTTAGGGTTAGGGTTAATGTTAGGCTTAGGTTAATCTGAGGGTGAGGGAGAGTGTGAGGGTTAGGGTTAGGGTGAGTGTGAGGATTAGGTTTAGGGTTACTGTGAGGTGTAAGGTGAGGGTTAGGGTTAGAATTAGGGTTAGGGTTAGAATTAGATTTCGGGTTAGGCTGAGTGTGAGTGTGAGGGTTAGGGTTAGGGTTAGGCTTATGCTTAGGTTTAGGCTGAAGGTGAGGGTGAGGGTAAGACTGATAGTTAAGGTGTGTGTTAGGGTTAGGTTTAATGTAAGGGTTAGGGTGAAAGTGAGTGTTAGGGTGCGGTTGAGGGTTAATGTTATGGTTAGAGTTAGGGTCAGGTTTAGATTAAAGGTTAGGTTGAGACTTTGGATGATGGGTAGGGTTAGGGTTAGGGTGAGGTTTAGGGTTAGTTTGAGGGTTAGGGTTAGGGATAGGGTGAGGGTTAGGATGAGGGTTAGGGTGAGGGTAAGGTTTAGGGTGAGGGTTAGTGTGAGTGTCAGGGTTAGGTTTAGGGTTAGTTTTAGGGTGAGGGTGAGGTTTAGGTTTACTGTTAGGGTTTTGGATAGGGTTAGGTTTAGGGTTCAGGAGACGGTTAGGATGAGGGTTAGGATGAGGGTTAGGGTTAGGGTGAGGGTTAGGTTTAGGGTGAGGATAAGTGTGAGGTTGAGGTTTAGGGTTAGGGTTAGGGCTAGAGGTAGGATGAGGGTTATTGTTAGTGTTAGGATTAGGTTTAGAGAGAGGGTTAGGATGAGGGTTAGGGTAAAGGTTAGGGTTAGGGTTAAAGGTTAGGGTGAGGGTTAGGGTCAGGGTGAGGGTTAGGGTGAGTGAGAGGGTTAGTTAGCATTAGGTTTAGGGTTAGGTTTAGGGTTAGGATTAGGTTTAGGGTGAATGCTAGGGTGTCGGTGAGGGTTAGGGTTAGGGTGAAGGTGAGGGTTAGGTTTAGGGTTAAGCTGAGGGTTTGGGTGAGGTATAGGGTTAGGAGTAGTGTTATGTTTAGAGTTAGGTGACTGATAGGGTTAGGTTTAAGGTGAGGGTTAGGGTGAGGATGAGGGTGAGTGTTAGGGTGAGGGTGAGGATTTGGGAAAGTATGAGGTTTAGGGTTTGGGTGAGGGTTAGGGTTGGGTGAGTGTTAGGGTGACAGTGAGGGTTAGGGTTAGGGTTGGGTTTAGGGTTAGGGTGAGGGGTAGGGTGAGGGGTAGGGTTAGGGTTAGGGTGAGGGTTAGGGTTAGTGTGAGGGTTAGGGTTAGGGTGAGGTTTAGGGTTACATTGAGGGTTCATGTTAGGTTTAGGCTTAGTGTTAGGGTGAGGGTAAGTTTTAGGTTGAGGATTAGGTTTAGGGTGAGGTTTAGGGTTAGTATGAGGGTTAGGGCTAGACTGAGGTTAAGGGTGGGGGTTAAGGTTAGGGTGATATTTAGGGTGAGGGTGAGTGTTAGGGTGAGGGTGAGGGTTCACTTGAGGGTTTGGGTTAGGGTTAGAGTGAGGTTGAGGGTGAGGGTGAGACTTAGGGTTAGGTTTAGGGTGACAGTGAATGTGAGGATTAGGGATAGTGTTAGGCTTAGGTTTAGGGTTAGGCTGAGGGTGACTGTGAGCATGATGGTTAGGGTTAGGGTGAGGCTTAGGGTTAGGGTGAGGGTTAGCGTTAGGGTTAGGGTTAGGTTTAGGTTGGAGTTTAGGTTTAGGGTGAGGGTTAGCGTTAGGGGTAGGGTTAGGTTGAGGGGGAGGGGGAGGTTTAGGTTTAGGATGAGCCTGTGGGTGAGGGTGAGGTTTAGGGTTAGGGTGAGGGTTAGGCTAAAGTTTAGGGTGAGGGTTAGTTTTAGGTTGATATTTAGGTTGAGGGTTTGGGTTAGGGTTAGGGTGAGTGAGAGGGTTAGGATTAGTGTTTGGGTTAGGTTTAAGGTGAGAGTGAGTGTGAGCGTTAGGTTTAGGGTTATTGGTAGGTTTAGGTTTAAGCTGAGGGTGAGGGTGAGTGTGAGGGTTAGGGTTATGTTGAGTGTGAGAATTAGGGTTAGGTTTTGGGTGAGGTTGAGAATGAGAGTTAGGGTGAGGGTTAGGGTTTGGGTTAGGGTGAGGGTTAGATGAGGTTGAGGGTTAGGGTTAGGGTGTGGTTAGGGTTAGGGTGTGGGTGAGGGTTAGCGTTAGGGTGAGCGTTAGGGCTTGAGTGCGGATTAGGGTGAGGGTTAGGGTTAGGGTGATGTTTAGGGTGAGGTTGAGGGTTGGTTTTAGGATTTGCGTTAGGTTTAGGGTGAGGTTGAGGGTGAGGGTGAGGCTTAGGGTTAGAGTTAGGGTGAGGGTGACTGTGAGGGTTAGAGGTTAGGGTTAGGCTTTAGGCTAAGTGTTAGGCTGAGGTTGAGGGTGAGGGTGATGGTTAGGGTTATGGTGAGAGTTAGGGTTAGGGTTAGGGTGAGAGATAGGGATAGTGTGAGGGTTAGGGTTAGGGTGAGCCTTAGGGTTACTGTGAGGGTTCATGTTAGGTTTAGGCTTAGTGTTAGGGTGAGGGTAAGTGTTAGGTTGAGTGTTAGGTTTAGGGTGAGGTTTAGGGTTAGTATGAGGGTTAGGGCTAGTGTGAGGGTAAGGTTCAGGGTTAGGGTTAGGGTGATGTTTAGGGTGAGGGTGAGGGTTAGGGTTTGGTTGAGACTTAGGGTTAGGTTTAGGGTAAGGATGAGTGTGAGGTTTAGGGTTAGGGTTAGGCTTAGGTTTAGAGTTAGGCTGAGTCTGACTGTGAGCTTCAGGGTTAGGGTTACGGTGAGCATTAGTGTTAGGCTTAGGGTGAGGGTAAGGGTTGGGGTGAGTGTTAGGGTTTGGGTGAGGGTTAGCGTTAGGTTTAGGGTTTGGGTTAGGTTGGAGGTTAGTGTTAGAGTGAGGGTTAGCATTAGGGGTAGGGTTAGGTTGAGGGTAAGGGTGAGGGTTTGGGTTAGGATTAGGTTTAAAGTGAGCCTGAGTGTGAGGGTGAGGGTTAGGGATAGGGTTAGAGTGAGGGTGAGGTTTAGGGTTACGGTAAGGGTTACGGTTAGGGTTAGGTTGAGGGTTAGGGAGAGGGTGAGGATGAGGGTTAGGGTGAGGGTTCGGGTTAGGGTTCGTGTTAGGGTTATGGTGAGGGTGGGGGTGAGGGTGAGAGTGAAGGTTAGGGTTAGATTTAGGATGAGGGTGAGGATTAGGGTTAGGACTAGGGTTAGGGTTATGTTTAGGCTGAGGATGAGTCTGAGGGTGTGGGTGAGGATTAGGGTTATGTTGAGTGTTAGAGTTAGGGTTAGGGTGAGGGTTTGGGTTAGTGTTCAGTTTAGGATGAGAATTAGTTTGAGGGGTACAGTTACGGTTAGGATAAGCGTTAGGTTTAGCGTTAGGGTTAGGGATAGGGTTGGTTTACAGTGAGGTTTAGGATGAAGGTTAGGGTTAGGTTTAGGTTTTTAGTGAGGGTTAGGGTGCAGGTTATGGTTAGAGTTAGGGTTAGGGTGAGGGTTATGTTCAGGGTGAGGGTTATTGTTAGGGTTAGATTTCCGGTGAGAGTAAGGGTTAGCGTGAGGTTAAGGGTGAGTGTGAGGGTTGGAGTTAGCATTAGGGTTAGGGTGAGGTTTACGGTGAGGGTTAGGGTTAGGTTTAGGGTTAGGGTGAGGTGAGGGTGAGGGTGATTGTGAGGTTTATGGTTAGGGTGAGAGATAGGTTTAGCGTGAGGATTAGGGTTAGGGTTAGGGTGAGGGTTAGCATGAGGGTGACAGTGAGGCTTAGGTTTTGGGTGAGGGTGAGTGTGAGGGTTAGGCTAAGGATTAGGGTTAGGGTTAGTGTGAGGGAGAAGTTGAGGGTTAGTGTTAGGAATCGCGTTAGGTTTAAAGTTAGGCTGAGGGTGAGCGTGACGTTGAGAGTGACGGTTAGGGTTAGGGTTAGGGTGAGGGTTAGGGTGAGGGTAAGGCTAAAGGTTAGGGAGAGGGTGAGGGTTAGGTTTAGGGTTCAGGTGAGGGTTAGGGTGAGGTTTAGGGTTAGGGTTATGGTTAGGGTTATGGTGAGGGTGAGGGTGAGGGTTAGTGTGAGGGTTAGTGTTAGGGTGAGGGTTATTGTGAGTGTTATGGTTAAGGTGAGCTTGCGGGTTAGGTGAGGTTTAGAATTAGGGTCAGGGTTAGGATATGAGTTAAGGTGAGGGTAAGTGTTGGGGGGAGGGTTAGGGTTAGGGTGAGGTTTAGGATGAGGTTTAGGGGTAGTGTTAGGGTTAGGGTTGTTAGGGAGAGTTTAAGGGTTAGGTTGAGGGTTAGTGTGAGGGTGAGTGTTAGTGTTAGCATTAGGGTTAGTGTGAGGGTTATGGTGAGTGTGTTAGGTTAGGGTCAGGGTTAGGGTTAGGGTGAGGGTTAGGGTTGGGTTAGGGTGAGGGTTAGATGCGGGTTAGGGTTAGGGTTAGGTTGAGGGTTAGGTTTAGGGTGAGGGTTATGGTTAGGATTACGGTTAGGGTGAGGGCTAGGGTGAGGGTGAGGGTTAGGGTTAGGGTGAGGCTTAAAGTTAGGTTGAGGGTTAGGTTTAGTGTGAGGGTTAGGGTGAGGGTAAGGTTAAATTTTAGGGTGAGGGTGAGTGTTAGAGTTAGGGTTAGGGTGAGGGTTAGGGTGAGGTTTAGGTTTAGGTTTATGGTTAGGGTTAGCATGAGGGTGAGCGTGAGGGTGACAGTGAGGCTTAGGGTGAGTGTGAGGGTGAGTGTGAAGGTTAGGCTTAGGGTTAGTGTGAGGGTGAAGGTGAAGGTTAGTGTTAGGAGTAGGGTTAGGTTTACATTTAGGCTGAGGGTGATCGTCAGGATGAGGGTGACTGTTAGGGTTAGGGTTAGGTTGAGGTTTAGGGTTACTGTGAGGGTTAGGGTGATGGTAAGGTTCAAGGTTAGGGTGAGGGTTGGCTTAGGGTTAGGGTTAGGGTTAGGTTGAGGATGAGGGTGAGTGTTAGAGTGAGTGGTAGGGTGAGGTGTAGGGTTAGGGTTAGGGTTAGGGTGAGGGTTAGGGTTAGTGTGAGGCTTAGGGTTAGGGTGAGGTTTAGGGTTACTGTGAGGGTTCATACTAGGTTTAGGCTTAGTGTTAGGGTGAGGGTAAGGGGTAGGTTGATGGTTAGGTTTAGGGTGAGGTTTAGGGTTAGAATGAGGGTTAGGGCTAGGGTGAGGGTTAGGGTGAGCGTTCGGGTTGGGTGATGTTTAGGGTGTGGGTGAGGGTTAGGGTGAGTGTGAGAGTGAGGGTGAGTGTTCAGTTGAGGGTTTGAGTTAGGGTTAGGGCGAGTTTGATGATCAGGGTGAGACTTAGGGTTAGGTTTAGTGTGAGGGTGAGTGTGAGGGTTAGCGATAGGGTTAGGCTTAGGTTTAGAGTTATGCTGAGGGTGACTGTGAGCGTGAGGGTTATGGTTAGGGTGAGGGTTAGTGTTAGGGTGAAGGTAAGGGTTGGGGTGAGTGTTAAGGGTAGGGTTAGGGTTATCGTTAGGTTTAGGGTGAGGGTTAGGGTTAGGTTGGAGGTTAGGGTTAGGGTGAGGGTTAGCGTTAGGGTTAGGGTTAGGGTTAGGTTGGAGGTTAGGGTTAGGATATGGGTTAGCATTAGGGGTAGGGGTAGGGGTAAGTTGAGAGTGAGGTTGAGGGTTAGGGTTAGGATTAGGTTTAGTGTGAGGCTGAGGGTGAGAGTGAGGGTTAGAGTTAGGGTGAGGGTTAGGCTAACTGTTAGGGTGAGGGTTAGGTTTAGGGTGATGTTTAGGTGGAGGGTGAGAGTTAGGTTGAGGTTGAGGGAGAGGGTTCGGTTGAGGATTTGGGTTAGGGTTAGGTTGAGGGTGAGGGTGAGTGAGAGGGTTAGATTTATGGTTATGATTAGGTTTAGGGTGATGCGTACTGTGAGGGTTAGGGTTGGGGTTATTATTAGGCTTAGGTTTAAGCTGAGGGTGAGTGTGAGTGTGACCGTTAGTGTTATGTTGAGTGTGAGCATTAGGGTTAGGGTTAGGGTGAGGGTGAGGTTGAAGGTTAGGGTGAGGGTTAGGGTGAGGGTTAGGTTGAGGGTTAGATGAGTATGAGTGTTAGGGGTAGGGTGAGGGTTAGGGTTCGGGTTCGGGTGAGGTTTAGCATTAGGGTGAAGGTTAGGGTTATGCTGCGGATTAGGGTGAGGATTAGTGTTAGGGTGATGTTTAGGGTGAGGTTAAGGTTTAGGTTGAGTGTGAGGGTGAGGGTTGGTTTGAGAGTTTGCGTTAGGTTTAGAGTGAGGTTGAGGGTGAGGGTGAGGCTTAGGGTTAGGGTTAGGGTGAGGGTGACTGTGAGGGTTAGGTTTAGGGTTAGGCTTAGTCTGAGGGTTAGGCTGAGGGTGAGGGTGAGGGTTAGGGTTAGGGTCAGGGTTAGGGTTAATGATAGGGTGATTTTTAGGGTGAGGGTTAGTGTGAGAGTTAGTGTTAGGATTAGGATTATTGTTACAGTGAGTGTAAGGGTTTGTTTGAGGGTTAGGGTTAGGGATCGGGTGAGGGTTAGGGTGAGGGTTAGGGTGAGGTGAGGTGAGGGTGATTGTGAGGTTTTTGGTTAGGGTGAGAGATAGGTTTAGGGTGAGGGTTAGGGTTAGTGTTAGGGTGAGGGTGAGCATGAGGGTGACAGTGAGGCTTATGGTGAGGGTGAGGGTGAGGGTGATGGTTAGGGTTAGGGTTAGGGTGAGTTTTAGGGTTAGTGTGAGGGTTAGGGTGAGGGTAAGGTTAAAGGTTAGGGTGAGGGTGAGGGTTAGGTTTAGGGTTAGGGTTAGGGTGAGGGATAGGGTGAAGTTTAGGGTTAGGGTTATGGTTAGGGTTAGGGTGAGGGTGAGGGTTAGGATGAGGGTGAGGGTTATTGTTAGGGTTAGGGTTAAGTTTACGGTTAATATGAGGTTGCGGGTGAGGTGAGGTTTAGCGTTAGGGTTAGCGTTAGGGTGAGGGTTAGGTTGAGGGTAAGTGTTGGGGTGAGGGTTAGGGTTAGGGTGAGGGTTAGGGTTTGGGTTAGGGTGAGGGTTAGATGAGGGTGTGGGTTAGGGTTATGTTGAGGTTTAGGTTTAGGGTGAGTGTTATGGTTAGGAGTAGAGTTAGGTTGAGGGCTAGGATGAGGGTGAGGGTTTGGGTGAGGGTTAGAGTTAGGGTTAGGGTGAGGGTTAGGGTTAGGGTGAGGGTTAGGGTTAGTGTGAGGGTTAGGGTGAGGGTAAAGTTAAAGGTTAGGGTGACGGTGAGGGTTAGGGTTAGGTTTAGAGTGAGGGTTAGGGTGAGGGTGAGTGTGTGGGTTAGGGCTAGGATTAGGGTTAGGGTGAATTTTATGGTGTTGGTGAGGGTTAGGGTTAGGTTGAAGGTGAGGGTTAGGTTTAGGGTTAAGCTCAGGATTTCGGTGAGGTTTAGGGTTAGGAGTACTTTTAGGTTTAATGTTAGTCTGAGGGTGAGGGTGAGGGTGACTGATAGGGGTAGGTTTAGGGTGAGGGTTAGGGTGAGGATGAGGGTGAGTGTTAGAGTGACGGTGAGGGATCGGGAGAGTGTCAGGGTTAGGGTTTGGGTGAGGGTTAGGGTTGGGTGACTGTGAGAGTGAAGGTGAGGGTGAGGGTTATGGTGGGGTTTAGTGTTAGAGTGAGGGTTAGGGTGAGTGGTAGGGTTAGGGTTACGGTTAGGGTGAGGGTTAGGGTTAGTGTGAGGGTTAGGGTTAGGGTGAAGTATAGGGTTACTTTGAGGGTTCATGTTAGGTTTAGGCTTAGTGTTAGGGTGAGAGTAAGGGTTAGGTTGAGGGTTAGGTTTAGGGTGAGGTTTAGGGTTAGTATGAGTGTTAGGGCTAGGGTGAGGGTTAGGGTGAGGGTTAGGATTAGGATTAGGGTTAAATTGAGGGTGAGTTTGAGTGTGTGGGTTAGGGATAGGGTTAGGCTGAGGGTGACTGTGAGCGCGATGGTTAGGGTTAGGGTGAGGGTTAGGTTTAGGGTGAGGGTTAGCGTTAGGGTTAGGGTGAAGGTTAGATTTAGGTTGTAGGATAGGGTTAGGGTGAGGGTTAGCGTTAGGGGTAGGGTTAGTTTGAGGGTGAGGGTGACGGTTAGGGTTGGGATTAGATTTAGGGTGAACCTGAGGGTGAGGGTGGAGGTGAGCGTTAGGTTTAGGGTCAGGGTTAGGCTAAGGTTCAGGGTGAGGGTTAGGTTTACCGAGATGTTTAGGTTGAGGTTTAGGGTGAGGGTGAGGGTGAGGGTTCGTTTGAGGGTTTGGGATAGGATTAGCGTGAGGGCGAGGGTGAGGGTGAGTGAGAGGGTTAAGTTTAGGTTTAGGATTAGGTTTAGGGTGAGGGTGAGTGTGAGGGTTAGGGTTAGGGTTATTGATAGTCTTAGGTTTATGCTGAAGGTGAGGGAGACTGTGAGGGTTATGGTTAAGTTGAGTGTGTGCATTAGGGTTAGGTTTAGGGTGAGGGGTAGGGTCAGGGTTAGGGTTAGGGTTAGGGTGGTGGTTAGAGTTAGGGATAGGGTTAGGGTTCGAGTTAAGGTTAGAGTGAGGGTTAGTGTGAGGGTGACCAATAGGGTTAGCGTTATGGTAAGGGATAGGGTGAGGGTGAGGGTGAGGGTTATGATGAGGGTTAGTGATAGGGTTGGGCTAGGGGTTAGGGTACGGGATAGGTTAGGGTGAGGGTTAGGGTGAAGGTTAGGATGAGAGCGAAGTTTAGGGTAATCGTGAGTGTTAGAGTGATGGTTAGAATGAGGATTAGGGTTAGGGTTAGGCTTAGGGTGAAGTTGAGGGTTAGAGTTTGGGTGAAGGTGAGCGTTAGTGTTATGTTTAGGGTTAACCTTAGGTTGAGGGTGAGGGTTAGGATTAGGGTTAGGGTTAGGATTAGGGTTAGGGTTATTGTTAGTGTTAGGGTGACGGTTAGGGTAAGGGTAAGGGTTAGGATTAGGGTGAGGTTAAGGATTAGGGTGAGGGTGATGGTTAGTGTTAGGTTTAGGGTGAGGGTGAGGGTGAGGGTCAGGGTTAGGGTGAGGTTTAGGATGAGTGCTAGGTTGAGGGTTAGGGTTAGGTTTAGGGTGAGATTAAGGGTTAGTGTGATTGTTACGGTTAGGCTTAGGGTGAGGGTAAGGGTTAGGGTGAGGGTTAGGGTGACGGTGAGGATTAGGGTAAGGTTTAGAGTTATGGTGAGGGTTAGGTTGAGGGTTAGGTTTTGGATGATTGTTAGGGTGAGGCTGAGATTTATGGGGTAGGTTAGGGTTAGGGTTAGGGTTAGTGTTAGGGTGAGTGTTAGTGTGACGGTAAGTGTTAGTGTGAGTGTTAGGGTTAGGGTGAGGGTGAGGGTTAGGGTTAGGATTAGGGTGAGGTTAAGGGTTATTGTGAGTATTAGGGTTAGGTTGAGGGTTAGAGTGAGGGTGAGGATTAGGGTTAAGGTTAGGTTGAGGGTGAGGGTGAGGTTTAGGATTAGGGTTTGAGTTAGGGTTAGGATGAGGCTTAGGGTGAGGAGTATGGTTAGGTTTAGGGTGAGGGTGAGGGTTAGGTTTATCTTTAGGGTTAGGTTTAGGGTTAGGTTGAGGGTGAGGGTGAGGTGAGGGTTAGTATTTGTTTGAGGGATAGGGTTAGAGTTAGGGTTAGGGTGAGGGTTAGGTTTAGAGTTAGGGATAGGATGAGGTTTATGGTAAGGGGTAGGGTTAGGTTTACGGTGAGGGTTAGGGTTAGTGTGAGGGTTAGGTTAAGGGTTAGGTTTAGAGTTAGGGTGAGGTTAAGGGTTAGGGTGAGAATTTGGGTGAGGGTAAAGGTTAGGTTTAGGGTTAGGGATTGGGTGAGGGTTAGGTTGAGGGTAAGAGTTCAGGTGAAGATTAGGGTGAGGGTGAGGTTTAGGTTTAGGGTGAGGGTGAGGGGTAGGGTGAGTTGTAGGATTAGTGTTAGGGTTAGGGTAAGGTTTAGGCTGAGGGTTTTGGTTAGTGTTATGGTTAGGTTTAGGGTGAGGTTTAGGTTGAGGGTGAGGGTTTGGGTTAGGGTAAGTCATAGAGTTAGGTTGAGGGTTGGAGGTAGGTTGAGGGTTATTGTGAGGGCTAGGGTGAGGGTGAGGTTTAGGGTTATGTTTAGTGATAAGGATATCATTAGGGTTAGGGTTAGGTTTAGGGTTAGGGTAAGGGTTAAGGGGAGGGTTAAGGTGAGGTTTAGGGTTAGGGGTAGGGAGAAAGTTAGGTTTAGTTTTAGGGTGTGATGTAGGTTTAATGTGAGGGGTAGGGTTAGTTTAGGGTTAGAGTTAAGGTGAGGGTAAGTGTTCGGGTGAGGGTTAGGATGATGGTAAGGTTTAGGGTGAACATTAGGTTTAGGGTCAGGGTTAGGTTTAGCTTTAGGTTTAGGGTGAGTGTTAGGGTTAGTTTGAGGGTTAGGGTGAGGTTGAGGGTTAGGGTTAGGCTTAGGCTGAAGGTGAGGGTGAGGTTTAGGGTTAGGGTTATGGTTAGGATTACGTTGAGTGATAGGGTGAGGGTTAGGGTTAATATTAGTGTTAGGGTGAGGGTGAGGGTTAGGGTTAGGATTAGGGTGAGGTTCAGGGTTATTGTGAGTGTTAGGATTAGTTTGAGAGTTAGGGTGAGGGTGAGGGTTAGGATTAAGATTAGGCTGAAGGTGAAGGTGAGGTTTAGGGTTAGGGTTTGGGTTAGGGTTAGGATGAGGTTTATCGTGAGGAGTATGGTTAGGGTTAGAGTGAGGGTGAGGGTTAGGTTTAGCTTTAGGGTTAGGGTTAGGGTTAGGCTGAGGGTGAGGGTGAGGGTTAGGGTTAGGGTTAGGATGAGGGTTAGGGTTAGGGTTAGGGTGAGGTTGAGGGTGAGGTTTAGGGTTATGGTTTTTTTTTAGGCTGAGGGTGATGGTGAGGATAAGGGTTAAGGTGAGGGTTAGGTTGATGTTGAGGGTTAGGGTAAGGGTGAGCTTTAGGGTGAGTGTTAGGGTTAGGGTTAGGGTTACGATTAGGTTGAGGGATAGGGTGAGGGTTAGGGTTAATATTAGGGTTAGGGTTAGGGTTAGTGTTAGGGTTAGGTTTAGGGTTAGGGTTAGGGTTAGGGTTAGGTTGTGGGTTAGTGTTAGAGTGAGGGTTAGGATGAGGGTTAAGGTTAGTTTGAGGGTTAGATTTAGGGTTAGGTTAGGGTAAGGGTAAGGATTAGGGTGAGCTTTAGGGTGAGGGTGAGGGTTAGGGTTAGGATGAGGGTTAGGGATATTGTGAGGGTTAGAGTTAGGGTTAGGGTTAGGGTGAGGCTAAAGCTTAGGGTTAGGTTTAGGTTGACGGTGAGGGTTAGTGTGAGGTTATTGTTAGGTTTAAGGTTTAAGGTGTAAGGTTTATGGTGAGGTCTATGTGAGGTTGTGGGTTAGGGTGAGGGTGAGGGTGAGGGTGAGCGTTTCGGTTAGGTAAGGGTTAAGATTAGGGTTAGGATGAGGATTAGGGTGAGAGTCAGGAATAGAATGAAGTTTAGGGTTAGAGTGATGGTTAGGGTTAGTGTGAGGTTTAGGGTTAGGGTTAGGGTTAGGGTGAGGTTTTGGGTTCAGGTTTCCATTAGGGTTAGGGTCAGGGTTAGGGTGTTTTTGAGGGTTAGCGGTAGGGTTAGGGTTAGTGTTAGGGTGAGGTTTAGGGTTAGGTTTAGGATGAGGGTTAGGGTAAGCGGTAGAGTTAGGGTTAATGTTAGGATTAGGGTGACGGTTAGGGTGAGGTTAAGGATTAGGGTGAGGGTGATGGTTAGTGTTATGTTTAGTGTGATGGTGAGGGTGAGGGTTAGGATTAGGGTAAGGGTGAGGCTGAGGGTGAGGGTTAGGGTTAGGGTAATGGTTAGTGTTAGGGTTAGTTTGAGGATTAGGGTGAGGTTTTTGGTTAAGGTGACCGTTAGGTTTAGACTGAGTGTTAAGTTTAGGGTTAGGGTGAAGGTTAGGGTTAGTGGGATGTTTAGGGTGAGGGTGAGGCTGAGGGTGAGAGTTCGGGTTCTCGTGAGGGTTAGGGTTTGGGTGAGGGTTAGGGTTAGGCTGAGGGTTAGTGTGAGGTTGAAGGTTAGGGTGAGCATGAGGGGTAGGGTTAGGGTTAGGGTGAGGTTTAGGTTTAGGGTTAGTGTTAGGTGAGGGTTATAGGGAGGGATAGGGTTAGGGTTAGGGTGAGAGTTAGGATTACTGTGTGGGTTAGGGTTATGGTTAGAGTGAGGGTAAGGTTTAGGGTTAGGTTTAGGGTGAGGGTGAGGATTAGGGTTAGGTTTAGGGTTATGTGGAGAGTTAGGGTGAAGGTTAGGGTTAGGTTTAGGGTTAAGTTTAAGGTGAGGGTTTCGGTGAGGGTTAGGGTTAGGACTAGGCTGAGGGTAAGGTTTAGAGTGAGGGTGAGGGTTAGGGTTAAGGTTAGGGTGTGGGATAGGGTGAGGGTTACGGTTAGGTTTAGGGTGAGGGTAAGTGTTAAGGTGAGGGTTAGGGTGAGGTTGAGTGTTAGGGTTAGGGTTAGGGGTAGGGTGAGGGTTAGAGTTATGGTGAGGGTTAGTGTGAGGGTTTTGGTTAGTGTTAAAGTTAGGTCTAGGGTAAGTTTTAGGGTGAGGTTGAGGGTTAGTGTTAGGGTAAGTGTTACGGTAAGGGTAAGGGTTAGGGTTAGGGTAAGGTTTAGGGTGAGGGTTAGGGTGAGTGATAGGGTGAGGGTTAGTTTGAGGGTAAGAGTTGTGGTGAGGTTTAGGGTGAGGGTGAGGGTTAGTGTTAGGGTTAAGATGAGGTTTAGTGTGAGGGTGAGGATTAGGGTTAGGGTTAGGGTTAGGGTGAGGTTAGGGTGAGGGTTTTGGTTAGTGTTAGGGTTAGGGTGTGGGTTAGGGTGAGGGTGAGGGTTAGTATTAGGGTAGGGGTTAGGGTTACGGTGAGGCTTAGGGTTTGATTGAGGGTTAGAGTGAGCGCTAGGGTGAGGGTGAGGGTTAGCGTTAGGGTTAGGGTGAGAATTGGGGTTAGGGATAGGTTTAAGGTTAGGGTAAAATTTACAGTGAGGTCTAGGGTGAGGGTTAGGCTTAGGGTTAGGGTGAATGTTAGGGTTAGGGGGAAGGTGAGGGATAGGTTTAGTGTGAGGTTTAGGGTTAGGTTTAGTTTTAGGGTTAACGTGAGGGTAAGGGTCAGGGTCAGGGTTAGGGTGAGGGTGAGGTTTAGGGTAAGTGTGAGGTTTAAGGTGAGGGTTAGGGGTATGGGTAGGGTTAGGGTTAGTTTGAGGTTTAGTGTGAGGGTTAGGGTTAATGTTAGGGTTAGGGTTAGGGTGAGGTTTAGGGTTAGGATTAGGGTGAGGATTAGAGTGAGGGTGAGTGTTAGCATGAGGGTTATGCTTAGTGTGAGGCTGACGGTTATAGTTATGGTTAGGGATAGGATGAGGTTTAGGGTTAGGGAAAAGTTTACGGTGAGGGTTAGGGTGAGGGTCATGGTTAGGGTTAGGGTGAATGTTAGGGTTAGGGGTAGGCTGAGTGATAGGTTTTTTGTGAGGTTTAGGGTCAGGATTAGGGTTAGGGTTAAGGTGAGTATAAGGGTTAGGGTGAGGCTTAGGGTGAGGGTGATTGTTAGGGTTAGCATTAGTGTTAGGGTGAGGGTTAGGGTTAGGTTTAGTGTTAGGGATTGGGTTAGGGTGATGGTGAGAGTTAGGGTTAATATTAGGGTTAGTTTGAGGCTTAGCATGAAGTTTAGGTTTAATATTAGGGTTGGGAAAGGGTGTGGGTTAGGGTTAGGGTTAGTGTGAGGGTTAGAGTTAGAGTTAGGGTTAGATTTAGGGTGAGGGTAAGTGTTAAGGTGAGGGTGATAGATAGGGTTAGAATAAGGGTTAGGGTGAGGTTGAGGTTTATGATTAGCATTAGGTTTAGGGTGAGGGTTCGGGTGACTATTAGGGTTAGGGTTAGGGTGAGTGTGAGTGTGAGGGTTAGGGTGAGAGTGAGGGATAGGGTTGGGTTAGGGATAGAGTGAGGGTTAGGGTGAGGCTATGCTGAGGGTGAGGGTTAGGGTGTGGGTGAGTTTGAGGGTGAGGTTTTCTCTTACATAATTTTTAGGGTTAGGTTTAGGGTTAGGGTTAGGTTTAGGGTTAGGGTGAGGGTTAATATTAGGGTTAGGGATAGGATGAGCATTAGCGTGAGGGTTCGGTTAGGGGTTGGGTGACGGTTAGGATTAGTGTGAGGGTTAGGGTAAGGGTTAGGCTTAGGGTTGGGGTGTGGGTAAGTGTTAGGGTGATGTTTAGGGTGAGGGTGAGGATTAGGGTTAGGGTTAGGGTTAAAGTGTGAGTTAGGGTGAGGGTTAGGGTTAGGGTTCGGGTGAATGTTAGGGTTAGGGTTAGTGTTAGGTTGTGGGTGAGTGTGAGGTTGAGGGTTAGGGTTAGGGTTAGAGTTAGGGTGAGGGTTAGGGTTAGGATTATGGTTAGGGTTAGGGTTAGGTTGAGGATGAGGGTGAGTGTGAGGGTTAGTATTTGGGTGAGGGTTAGGTTTAGATTTAGGGGTAGGATGAGGTTTAGGGTAAGGGGTGGGGTTAGGTTTACGGTGAGGGTTAGGTTTAGTGTGAGGTTTAGGTTAAGGGTTAGGTTTAGAGTTAGAATGGAGTTAAGGGTTAGGGTGAGAGTTAGAGTGAGGGTAAGGGTTAGGTTTAGGGTTAGAGTTGGGTTGAGGGTTAAGGTGAGGCTTATAGGGTTAGGGTTTGGGTTAGGGTGAGGGTGAGTGTTAGGGTCAGGGATAGGTTGAGGGTTAGGTTGAGGATAAGAGTTCAGGTGAGGGTTAGGGTGAGGGTGAGGGTTAGGGTTAGTGTTAGGGTGAGGGGTAGGGTGAGGGGTAGGTTTAGGGTTACGGTTAGGGTGAGGTTTAGGCTGAAGGTTTTGGTTAGTTGTATGGTTAGGTTTAGGGTTAGGGTTAGGTTGAGCGTGAGGGTTTGGGTTAGGGTAAGTGTTAGGGTTAGGTTGAGTGTTGGGGTTAGGTTGAGGGTTATGGTGAGGGTTTGGGTGAGGGTGAGGGTTAGCTTTAGTGTTAGTGATATGGTGATGATTAGGGTTAGGGTTAGGTTTAGGGTTAGGGTAAGGGTTAAGGTGAGGATTAGGGTGAGGGTTAGGGTTAGGGTAGGGAGAATGTTAGGTTTAGTGTTAGGGTCAGCTGTAGGTTTAGTGTGAGGGGTAGGGTTAGGTTTAGGGTTTGAATTAAGGTGAGGGTAAGTGTTAGGGTGAGGGTTAGGGTGAGGGTGAGGGTTAGAGTGAGCATTAGGGTTAGGGTCAGGGTTAAGTTTAGCTTTAGGTTTAGGGTGAGTGTTAGGGTTAGTGTGAGAGTTAGGGTGAGGTTGAGGGTAAGGGTTAAGGTGAGGTTTAGGTTGAGGTTGAGGGTTAGGGTAAGGGTGAGATTTAGGGTGACAGTTAGGGTTAGAGTTAGGGTTAGGATTAGGTTGAGGGATAGGGTGAGGGTTAGGGTTAATATTAGGGTTAAGTTTAGGGTTAGGGTTAGGGCTAGGTTGTGGGTAAGTTTTAGAGTGAGGTTTAGGATGTGGGTTAGGGTTAGTTTGAGTGTTAGAGTTAGTGTTAGGGTTAGGGTGAGGGTAAGGATTAGGGTGAGGTTTAGGGTGAGGGTGAGGTTTAGGGCTAGGATGAGGGTTAGGGTTAGTATGAAGGTTAGAGTTAGGGTTAGGGTCAGGGTGAGGGTAAGGCTTAGGGTGACTGTGAGGGTTAGTGTGAGGGTTATTGTTAGGTTTAGGGTAAGGTTTATGGTGAGGTCTAATGTGAGGTTGAGGGTTTGTGTGAGGGTGAGAGTAAGGGTGAACGTTTCGGTTAGGTAACGGTCAAGATTAGGGTTAGGGTGAGGATTAGGGTGAGGGTCAGGGATAGGATGAAGTTTAGGGTTAGAGTGATGGTTAGGGTTAGTGTGAGGTTTAGGGTTAGGGGTAGGGTTAGGGTGAGGTTTAGGGTTTGGGTTTGCATTAGGGTTAGGGTGAGGGTTAGGGTGTTTTTGAGGGTTAGGGGTAGGGTTAGGGTGAGGGTTAGGGTTAGGGTTAGGGTTAGGATGAGGGTTAGTGTAAGGGGTAGGGTTAGGGTTAGGGTGAATGTTAGGATTAGGGTGACGGTTAGGGCAAGGGTAAGGGTTAGGGTTATGGTGAGGGTTAGGTTTAGGGTTAGGGTTAGGGTGAGAGTGAGGGTTAGGGTTAGGGTTAGGGTTAGGGTGAGGTTTAGAATTAGGGTTAGGGTTAGTGTAAGGGATAGATTTAGGGTGAAGGTTAGGGTTAGGGTTATGATTAGGGTTAGGGTGAGGCTTAGGGTTAGGTTTAGGATGAGGGTTAGGGTTAGGTTTAGGGTGAGGTTTAGGTTTAGGGTGAGGTCTACGATGAGGATGAGGGTTAGGATGAGAGTGAGGGTGAGGTTGAGGCTTTTGGTTATGTAAGGGTTAGGGTTAGGGTTAGGGTTAGGGTGAGGATTAGGGTGAGGCTGAGGTTTAGATTGAGGGTTATGGTTAGGGTGAAGGTTAGCATGAGGCTGAGGGTTAGGTTGAGGTTTAGGGTGAGGGTGAGCGTGAGGGTTCAGGTGAGGTTCAGGGTTCGGGTGTCGGCTAGGGTTAAGTTTAGGCTGAGGATTAGGGTGAAGGTGTGGGTTTGGATTAAGGTTAGGGTGAGGGTTAGGTTTAGGGTGAGGCTTAGGATGAGGTGTAGGTTTAGGGTTAGGGAGAGGGTTAGGGTTAGGGTGAATGTTAGTGTTAGTTTGAGGGTTACGGTGAAGGTGAGTTTGAGGTTGATGGTTAGGGTGAGGGTGATGGTGATGGTGAGGGTTAGGGTTAGGATTCGGGTTAGGTTTAGGGTGAGAGTTAGGGTTAGGGTTTGGTTAGGGTGAGGGTGAGGGTTAGGGTTAGGGTTAGGATGAGGGTTAGTGTGAGTGGTAGTTTTAGGGTTAGGGTAAGGGTTAGGTTTAGGTTGAGCATTAGTTTTAGGTTTAGGGTTAGGGTGAGGGTGATGCTGAGGATTAAGGTTAGGGTTAGTGTGAGGATAAGGGTTAGGGTGAGGATTAGGGTGAGGGTTTAGGTTAGAATAAGGTTTAGGGTGAGGGTTAGGATTAGGGTTAGCGTTATGGTAAGAGTTAGGGTTAGGGTAAGGGTTAGGGTGAGGCTTAGGGTTAGGGTTAGGGTTAGGGTGAGGGTTAGGCTTAGGGTTAGGGTTAGGGTAAGGGTTAGGGTTAAGTTTAAGGTTAGGTTAAGTTTAGGGTTAGTGTGAGGGTTAGGGTTAGGGTGGTGTTTAGGGAGACGGTGAGGGTTAGGGTGAGGGTGAGGTTGAGCGTGAGGTTTAGTGTGAGGGTGAGGGTGAGTGGCAGGGTGACGTTGAGGGTTAGGGTTAGGGTTAGGTTTAGGGTGAGGATTAGGGTGAGGGTGAGGGTTAGGTTTAGGTTGAGGGTTAGGGTTAGGTTTTGGGTTAGGGTGAAGGTTAGGGTGAGAGTTAGGTTTAGGGTTAGGATGAGGGTTAGGCTTACTGTGAGGGTTACGATTAGGGTTTGGGTTAGTGTGAGGATAAGGTTTAGGGTGAGTGTTAGGTTGAGACTGAGGGTTAGGGTTAGCGTTAGGGTTAGGGTGAGGGTTAGGGTGGGGGTTAGGGTTCTTGTTCGGGTTAGGTGAGGGTTAGGTTGAGTGTACGGATTAGGGTGAGGGTTAGTTTGATGGTGAGGGATAGGGTAATGGTGAGGGTAAGGGTTAGGGTTAGGGTGAGAGTGAGGGTTAGGTTAAGTGTAAGGGTTAGGGTCAGGGTTAGGTTAAGGGTGAGCATTAGGGTTAGCATTGAGGTTAGGGTTAGGATGATTGTTAGGGTTGTTAGGGTGCAGGTTAGTGTTAGGGTTAGAGTGAGGGTTAGGGTCATGTTTAGGGTTAGGATTAGGTTTAGTGTTAGGGTGAGGCTGAGGGTGAGGGTGAGTGTGAGTGTGAAGTTTAAGGTTAGGGTTAGGTTTAGGGTGAGGGTGATGTTTTTGTTTAGGAAAGGTTAAGGTTAGGTTTAGGGTGAGGATTAGGGTGGGGGTGAGGTTTAAGTTGAGGGTTATGGTTAGGGTGAGGGTTAGGGTTAGGGTGATGTTTAGTGTGATGGTGAAGGTGAGAGTGAGGGTTCCGGTGAGGGTTAGGGTTACGGTGAGGGTTAGGGTTAGGGTTACGGTTAGGATTAGGGTGAGGGTAAGGGTTTTATTGACATTTAGGTTGAGGGTGAGTGTTAGGGTTAGGTTTAGGCTTAGGGTGAGGGTTAGGTTGAGGGTTAGGGTGAGGGTTAGGGTGAGGATTAGGGTTAGGATTAGGGTGAAGTTTAGGGTTAGGGTTAGGGTTTGGCTTAGCGTGAGAAGGGTTAAGGTGAGGGTTAGGGAGAGGGTGAGGGATAGGGTTATTGTGAGGGTAAGGTTTAGGCTGAGGCTTAGGTTGAGAATGAGCATTTGTGTTAGCACAGGGTTGGGTTGAGCATGAGGGTTAGGGTTAGGGTTAGGGTGAGGTTAAGGTTTAGGGTGTGGGTGAGTGTTAGGGTTAGTTTTAGCCTTAGGGCGAGGGTGAGGGTTTGGGTTAGGGTTAGGGTGAATGTGAGTGTGAGGGTTAGGTTTAGGATTAGGGTTAGGGTTACAGTTAGCTGAGGTTGAGGGTATGAGTGAGAGTGAGGGCGAGGTTTAGGGTTAGAGAAAGGGTTAGGGTTAGATTTAGGGTTAGTATTAGAGTTAGGGTTAGGAATAGGCTGAGGTTGAGGGTGAGGGTGAGGGTGAAGGTGAAGTTTTAGTTTTAGGGTTAGAGTTACGGTTAGGTTGAGCACTAGGATGAGGGTGAGGGTTAGGATTAGCATTAGGGTTAGGGTGAGGCTTAGGGTGAGGGTTGAATGTTAGGTTTAGTGTTAGAGTGAGGGTGAGGGTTAGTGTTAGTGTGAGGATGAGGGTCTGGGTTAGGATTAGGGTTAGGGTTACATTTAGGGTTAGGGTGATGGTGAGGGTTAGAGTTAGGATTAGGATTATAATTATGGTTAAGGATAGGGTGAGGGTGAGGGTGAGGCTTAGGGTTAGGATTAGGGTTAGTTTTAGTGTGAGGATCAGGGTGAGGGTGAGAGTTAGGTTGAGGGTGAGAAGGAGGGTGAGGGTTAGGGTGAGCTTTAGGGTTAGGGTTAGGGTGAGGGTTAGGGTTAGGGTTAGGTTATGGCTGAGGTTTAGGTATAGGGCAAGTGTTAGGGTTACGGTGAGGGTGAGGGTTAGGGTGATGGTGAGGGTTAGGGTTAGGGTTAGGGTGAGGTTTAGGGT
This sequence comes from Dipodomys merriami, assembly GCF_024711535.1. Classification (NCBI taxonomy): domain Eukaryota; kingdom Metazoa; phylum Chordata; class Mammalia; order Rodentia; family Heteromyidae; genus Dipodomys; species Dipodomys merriami. The sequence goes on along the minus strand of NW_027202617.1, from coordinate 50,509 downwards.
TAGATTTAGGGTTAGTGTAAGGTTTAGAGTTAGGGTGAAGGGTAGGATTAAGGTTAGAATTAGGGTTAGGATGAGGGTGAGGGTGAGGGTTATGGTTAGGGTTAGGGTTAGGGTGAGGGTTAGGGTTAGGGTAAGGCTTAGGGTTGGGGTTAGCATAAGGGTGAGTGTGAGGGTGATGGTTAGGGTTAGGTTTAGGGTGAAGGTGAGGGTTAGGGTTAGGGTTAGGGTTAGGGTTAGGGTGAGGGTGAGGGTTAGGGTTAGGATTAGTTTTAGGGTTAGGTTTAGGATGATGGTTAGAGTTAGGGTTAGTGTGAGGGTTACGGTTACAGTTAGGGTGAGGGTAAGGTTTAGGGTGAGGGTTAGATTGAGTTTGAGGGTTAGGGTTAAGGTGAGGTTTAGGGTGAGTTTTAAGATTAATGTAAGCGTTAGGGTTAGGGTGAGGGTAAGGGTTATATTGAGAGTTATTGTGAGGGTGAGCGTTAGGGTTAGGGTTAGGGTAAGGGTTAGGGTGAGCGTTAGGGTGAGGTTTTGGGTTTGGGTTAACAATAGGGTTAGGTTGAGGGTGAGGGTTAGGTTGTAGTTTAGGGTTAGGGTTAGGGATAGAGTGAGGATTAGGTTAGTGTGAGGGTGAGGTTCTGGGTTAGGGTTAGGTTTATGGTTAGATTTAGGATGAGGGTGATGTTGAGGGTTAGATTTAGGATTAGCGTTAGGGTTATGGTTAGGGTTAGGGTGAGGGTGAGGGTGAGGCTTAGGGTTATGGTTAGGGTGAGGTTTAGGTTTAGGGTGAAGGCTATGGTGAGTGTGAGGGTTAGAGTGAGTGTGACGGTGAGGGTGAGGGTTTTGGTTAGGTAAGGGTTAGGGTTAGGGTTAGGGTGAGGATTAGGGTGAGAGTGAGTTTTAGGTTGAGTGTTAGGGTTAGGGTGAGGGTTAGGGTGAGGGTAAGGGTAAAGGTGATTATTCGGGTTCGGGTTCGGGTTCGGGTTTGGGTGAGGTTGAGGGTTCTTGTGTGGGTTAGGGTTAGGTTTAGGGTGAGGGATAGGGTGACATTGAAGGTTAGGGAGAGGGTGAGGTTTAGGATTAGGGTTAGGGTGTGGATTAGGTTTAGGGTTCGGGTTAGGGTGAGGGGTAGGGTTATGTTTAGGGAGAAGTTTAGGGTTATGGTGAGGGTTTGGGTTAGTTTGAGGGTTAGGGTGAAGGTGAGTTTGAGGTTGAGGGTTAGGTTGAAAGTGATGGTGACAGTGAGGGTTAGATTTAGGATTCGGGTTAAGGTTAGGGTGAGGGTTAGGGTTATGGTTAGGGTTAGTGTGAGGGTGAGAGTGAGGCTTAGTGTTTGGGTTAATGTTAGGTTTATGTTTAGGGTGAAGGCTAGGGTGAGGGTGAGGGTTAGGGTGAGTGTGAAGGTGAGGTTGAGGGTTAGGGTTAGGGTGAGTCTTAGAGTTAGGTTTAGGGTGAGGCTTATGGTTAGGGTGATGTTTAGGGTGAGGGTGAATGTGAGAGTGAAGCGGGTGAGGGTTAGGGTTAGGGTGAAGGTTAAAGTTAGGGTTAGCATTAGGGTTAGGGTGAAACTTAGGGTGAGGGTTTAGTGTTAGGGTTAGGGTGAGGGTGAGGGTGAGGGTTAGGGTGAGGGTGAGGGTGAGGTTTTCGGTTAGGGTGGGGGTTAGAATTACAGTGAGGGTGAGGGTGAGGGTGAAGGTTAGGATTAGGGTTAGCGTTAGCGATAGGATGAGGGTGAGGTTGAGGGTTAGTATGTTTTTGAGGGTTAGGGATACCGTTAGGGTTAGTGTTAGGGTGAGGGTTAGGGTTAGGGTTAGGGTTAGGATGAGGGTTAGGGTAAGGGGTAGGGTTAGGGTTAGGCTGAATGTTAGGATTAGGGTGAGGGTTATGGTAAGGGTAAGGGTTAGGGTTAGGGTGAGGTTAAGGATTAGAGTGAGTGTGAGGGTTAGGTTAGTGTTAGGGTTAGGGTGGGGTTTAGGGTTATGGTTAGGTTTAGGGTGTGGGTTAGGGTGACGGTGAGCGTTAGGGTGAGGGTGATGGTTAGGATAAGGGTTTGGGTGAGGTTTAGGGTTAGGGTGAGAATTAGGGTGAGGGGTAGGTTTAAGGTTAGGGAGAGGGTTGGGGTTTGTGTGAGGGTTAGGGGTAGGGTTAGAGTTAGGTTTAGTATGAGGATAAAGGTTAAGGTTAGCGTTAGGGTAAGGGTTAGGTTTAGGGTGAGGTTCAGGGTTACGGTTTGGGTGAGGGTGAATTTTAGGGTGAGTGGTAGGTTTAGAGTTAGGGTAAGGTTTAGGGTTAGGGTGAGGGTTACGTTTAGGGTTAGGGTGAGGGTTTGGCTGAGGGTTAGGTTTAGTGTGAGGATAAGGGTTAGGGTGAGGATTAGGGTTAGGGTTAGAGTTAGGGTAAGGGTTAGGGTGAGGATTAGGGTTAGGGTTAGAGTTAGGGTAAGGGTTAGGTTTAGGCTTAGGGTTAGGTTTAAGGTTAGGGTGAGTGTGAGGCTTAGGGATAGGGTTAGGGTGAGGGTTAGGGTTAGGTTGATTTTTAGGGTGTCAGTGAGGGTTAGGGTGAGAGTGAAGTTCAGCGTGAGGGTTAGGGTTAGGGTGAGGGTGAGGGTGAGGGTGACGGTTAGGGTTAGGTTTAGGGTGAGGGTAAGGTTTAGGGTTAGGATTAGGGTTAGTGTAAGGGTTAGGCTGAGCGAGAGGGTGAGGTTGAGGGTGAGGGTGAGGGTTAGGGTTAGACTGAGGGTTAGGGTGAGGGTGAGTTTGAGGGTCAGGGTGAGGTTGAGGGTGAGGTTGAGGGTGAGAGGTAGGATTAGGGTTCCGGTTAGGGTGAGGGTGAGGGTGAGGGTGAGGGTGAGGTTTAGGGTTAGGGTTAGGGTTAGTGTTATTGTCAGGGTTATGGTTAGGGTTAGGATTAGGGTGAGAATGAGGGTGAGGGTTAGCATGAGGATTAGAGTTAGGGTTATGGTTAGGGTGAGGGTGAGGGTGAGGGTTAGGTTTAGGGTTAGGGTTAGGGTTAGGATGAGGGTTAGGCTGAGGGTTAGAGTTAGGGTTAGTGTGAGGCTTAGGGTTAGGGTTACGGTTAGGGTGAGGGCAAGGGTTAGGGTGAGGGTTAGGGTGAGTTTGAGGGTTGATGTTAGGGTGAGGTTTAGGGTGAGTTTTAGTGTTAATGTTAGGCTTAGGGTTAGGGTGAGGGTAAGGATTATAGTGAGAGTTATTTTGAGGGTGAGGGTTAGGGTAAGGGTTTCGGTTCGGGTTAGCATTAGGGTTAGGTTGAGGGTGAGGGTTAGGGTGAGGCTTAGGGTTAGGGTGAGGGATAGGGTTAGTTTAAGGGTTAGGGTGAGTGTTTGGGTGAGGGTTTGGTGTAGGTTTACGGTTAGGGTGAGGGTTAGGATGAGGGTAAGATTTAGGGTGAGGTTTAGGGTGAGGGTGTGTATTAGGGTTAGCATTAGTGTTAGTGTGATCGTTAGGGTTAAATGTAGCATTAGGGTTAGTGTTAGGATTAGGTTGAGGGTTAGGATTAGGGTTAAGGTGAGGGTGATGTTGAGGGTTAGCATTAGGTTTATGGTTAGGGTTAGAGTGAGGGTGAAGGTGATGGTTAAGTTTAGGATTAGGTTTAGTGTTAAGGTCAGGCTGAGGTTGAGGATGAGGTTGATGCTGAGGGTTGGGTTAGGGTTTGGCTTAGGGTGAGGGCTAGGCTGAGGGAGAGGGTTAGGGTGAGGGTTAGGGTGAGGGTGGGGTTTTAAGTTAGGAAAGGTTTACGGTTAGGTTTAGGGTGAGGATTAGGCTGAGGGTGAGGTTGAAGGTGAGGGTTAGGGTTAAGGTGAGGGTTAGGGTTAGGGTTAGGCTGAGGGTTAGGGTTAGGATTAGGGTTAGGGTTAGGCTGAGGGTGAGAGTGAGGGTGAGGGTGAGGGTTAGGTTGTAGGTGAGGGTTAGGGTTAGGGTGAGGGTTAGGGTGACGGTGTGGGTTAGGTTGATGGTTAGGATTAGTGTGAGGGTTAGGATTAGGGTTAGTGTGAGGAAAAGTGTTAGGGTGAGGATTAGGATGAGTGTAAGAGTTAGCATAAGTTTTAGCCTTAGGGTTAGGGTGAGGTATAGGGTTAGAGTTCCGGTTAGGGTTAGGATGAGGTTTATGGTTGGGGTGAGTGTTAGGGTTACAGTTAGGGTGAGTGTGAGGGTTCGGGTTCGGGTTCGGGTTCGGGTTAGGGTGTGGATTAGGGTTAATTTTATGGTGAGGGTAAGGGTTAGGGTGAGGTTTAGGGTGAGGGTTAGGATTACGGTGAGGGTTAGGGTGACATTGAGGGTTAGGGTGACAGTGAGGGTTAGAGAGGGTGAGGTTTAGGTTTAATGTTAGCGTTAGGGCGAGGGTTAGGGTCAAGTTCAGGATTTGGGTGACGGTTAAAGTGAGGATTAGTGTTAGGTTTAGGTTTAGGGTTAGTGTCAGGATTTGGGTTAGTGTTAGGTTTATACTGAGATTAAAGTTTAAGGTGAGTGTTAGGCTGATGGGTAGGTTTAAGGTAAGGGCGAGGGAGAGGGTGAGGGTAAAGATTAGGGTGAGGGTTAGGGTGAGGGTGAGGCTCAGGGTTAGCATTAGGGTTAGGGTTTGTGTTAGAGTGAGGGGTAGGGTTAGGGTTCAGGTGAGGATGAGGGTTAGGGTTAGCATTAGGTTTAGGTTTAGGGTGAGGGTGAGGGATAGGTCTAGTTTTAGGGTGAGTGTGCGGGTGAGGGTTAGGGTTAGGGGTAGGGTGAGGGTTAAGGTTAAGTTGTGGGTTCCGGTTAGGGTGATGGTGAGGCTAAAGATTAGGGTGAGGTTTAGGGTGTGAGTGAGGGTTAGGGTTTGAATTAGAGTTAGTGTTAGGGTTAGGGTGAGGGTGAGGGTGAGGGTTAGGGTTAGGGTTAGGGTTAGGGTTTGGATGAGGGTCAGGATGAGGGTGAGGGTGAGGGTTAGTTTTAAGGATAGGGTTAGGGTTAGGGATAGGATTAGTGTAAGGGTGAGTGCTAGGGTGAGGGTGAGCCTTAGAGTTTGGTTAGGGTGAGGGTAATTGTTAGGGTGAGGGGTAGTGTGAGGGTTAGGGTTAGGGTGAGGGTGAGGGTTAGGTTTAGTGTGAGTGAGTGGGTTAGGATTACGGTTAGTGTTAGGGTAAGGTTAAGGGTTACAGTGAGGGTTAGAGTGAGAGTGAGGTTTAGGTTTAGCGTGAGTGTGAGGGTGAGGGTCAGAGTGAGGGTTCGTATTAGAGTCAGGATTACAGTTGGGGTGAGGGTGAGGGTTATGTTTAGCGTTAGGGTGAGGGTTAGGTTTAGGGTGATGTTTAGGGTGAGGGTGAGTGTAAGGGTGAGGGTAATGGTTCGGGTGAGGTTGAGGATTAGGGTGTGGATGAGGGTTAGGGTGAGGGTGAGGGTTAGGGTTAGGTTTAGGCTGTGGGTTAGGGTTAGGATTAGAGTGAGGGATAGGGTCAGGGTTAGGGTGAGGTTTAAGGTTAGTGTGAGGTTTAGGGTTAGGTTTAGGGTAAGTGTGAGGATAAGTGTTATGGTGAGGGATAGGGTTATTTTTAGGGTTAGGGTTAGGGTTAGGATGAGGGTTAGGGTTAGGGTAAGGGTTAGGGTTGGTGTTAGGGTAATGGTGAGTGTGAGGGTGATGGTTAGGGTTAGGTTTAGGGTGAAGTTGAAGGTTTGGTTTAGGATTAGGTTTAGGGTTAGGCTTAAGGTGTGGGTGAGGGTGAGGGTGAGGGTTAGGGAGAGGTTTAGCATTAGGTTTAGGGTTAGGGTGAGAGTGAAGATTAGGTTGAGGTGAGGGTTCGGGTTTGGGTGAGGGTTAGGGTGATGGTGAGGGTCAGGGTGAGGGTGAGGTTTAGGTTTAGTGTTAGCTTTAGAGTGAGGGATAGGATCAGGGATAGGATTAGAGTGAGTGTTAAGGTGAGGGTTAGGGTTAGGGTTAGGGTGAGCATGAGGAGTAGGTTTAGGTTTAGGTTTAGGGTGAGGGTGAGCATGAGGGTTAGGGTTTATGGTTTGGGTTAGTGTAAGGGTTAGGATTATGGTAAGTGTGAGGGCTATGGTGAGGATGAGGGTTAGGGTTAGGTTTAGGGTGATGGTTAGGGTTACGGTGAGGGATAGGGTTAGGGTTAGTGTGAGGGTGAGGGTTAGTTTTAGTGTGAAGGTTAGGGTTTGTATTAGGTTTAGGGTAAGATTAAGTTTTAGGATGAGGTTTGGGTAAGAGTGAGGGTTAGGGTTAGCGTGAGTTTAAGGGTGAGGGTTAGGGTTATTGTTAGGGTTAGGGTGAAGGTGAGGGTTATGTTTAGGGTTAGGGTGAGGGTTAGGGTTAGGGTGATGTTTAGGGTGAGGGTGAGGGTTAGGGTGAGATTGAGGTTTCATGTGAGGGTGAAGGTTAGGGTGAGGGTGAGGTTTAGGGTTAGGGTTAGATTTAGGGTGTAGGTTAGGGTTAGGGTTAGGGTTAGGATGATGGTTAAGTTTGCGTTTAGGGTAAGGGTGAGGGTGACGGTGAGGATTAGGGTTAGGTTTAGGGTGAGTGTGAGGGTTAGCTTTAGGATTAGTGTTAGTATGATGGTGAGGGTGAAATTTACAGTTAGTGTTAGCTTTCGGGCGAGGGTGAGGTTTAGGTTTAGGATTAGGGTTAGGGTTAGGTTTCGGCTTTGGGTGAGAGTAAGGGTGAGGGTGAGATTTAGGGTGTGGTTGAGGGTTAGGTTTAGGGTGAGGTTTAGGGTGACGGTGAGCATTAGGTGAGGGTGAGATTTAGGTTTAGTGTTAGAGATAGGCTGAGGGTTAAGATCAGGATTAAGGTGAGGGTTAGGGTTAGGGTTAGGTTTAGGTTTAGAGTTAGTGTGAGGATTAGGTTTAGGGTGAGAGTAAGCGTTACGGTGAGGGTTAGACTGAGGGTGAGGGATAGTTTTAGTGTTAGTGTTAGGGTGAGCATGTGGGTGAGGGTTAGGTTTAGGGTTAAGGTTAGGGTGAGGATTAGGGTGAGGGCAAGTGTTAGGGTTAGGTTTAGGTTTAGGGTGAGGGATAGGGTTGTGGTGAGGTGAGGGTGAGGGTGAGTGTGAGGGTTAGGGTTAGGGTTAGCTTTAGGGTGAGGGTGAGGTTTAGGTTTAGGGTGAGGGTGAGGGTTTAGTTTAGGTAAGGGTTAGGGTAAGATTACGGTGAGAATTTGGATGAGGTTGAGGGTTAAGGTGAGCGTTAGGGTTAGGGTGAGCGTTAGGGTTAGGATTAGGGTGAGGGTTATTGTTAGGGTGATGTTTAGGGTGAGGGTGAGGGTGAAGGTTCGGGTGAGGGGGAGGGTTAGGTTTAGGGTTAGTGTGAGTGTTATAGTTAGGGTTAGGGTTAGGGTGATTGTGAGGGTTAGGGTTAGGGTGAGTGTGAGGTTGAGGGTGAGGGTGAGGCTTAGGGTTAGGGTGAGGGTTAGTGTTAGGTTTAGGGTGAGGGTGAGCGTTAGGGTGAGTGTGAGGGTTCGGGTGAGGTGGAGGGGGAGTGGGAGCGATATGGTTAGGGTTCTGGTTGGAGTTATGGTGAGAGTGTGGATGAGGGTTAGGTTTAGGATTAGGGTTAGGGTTAGACTGAGGGTGAGTGTGAGTGTGAGGGTGAGGGTGAGGGTTAGCGTTAGGGTGAGGGTTAGGTTTAATGTTAGGGTAGGGTTAGCATGAGGGATAGGGTTAGTGTTAGGTTTAGGATGAGGGTTAGGCTGTGGGGTAGGGTTAGCGTTAGGGTGAGGGTTAGGGTTAGTGTGACTTTAAGGGTTAAGTTTAGGGTCAGGGTTAGGATTAGGGTTAGGGTGAAGGTTAGGGTTTGGGTTAGGGTGAGGGTGAGGTTTAGGGTTAGGGATAGGGTTAGGGTGAGGTTAGGGTGAGGGCTAGGGTGATTGTGAGGGTTAGGATTAGGGTTAGGGATAGGGTGAGAATTAGGTTTAGAATTAGGGTTAGGGTTTGGGGTAGGGTTAGGGTGAGGGCTAGGGTGAGTGTGAGGGTTAAGGATAGGTTTAGGGATAGGGTGAGGATTAGGGTTAGGGTTTGGGTTAGGGTGAGGTTTAGGCTGATGTGTAGGGTTATAGTTAGGGTGAGGGTTAGGTTTAGTGGGAGTGTTAGGGTTAGGTTTAGGGTTAGGGTTAGTGTGAGGGTTCGGGTGAGGGTTCGGGATAAGGTGTGGGTGACAGTTAGTGTTAGTGTGAGGACTAGGTTTAGGTTTAGGGGTACTGTTAGGGTTAGGGTTAGGGTGAGGGTAAGGGTTAGATTTAGGGTGATTGTGAGGGTAAGGGTTAGGGTTAGTGTTAAAGTTAGGGTGAGGGTTCGGGTTAGTGTGAGGGTTAGGGTTAGGGTTAGGGTGAGGGTGAGGGTTAGGATTAGAGTTAGGGTTAGGATTAGGTTTAGGGTGAGGTTGAGGTTTTGTGTTAGGGTGAGGGTTAGATTTATTGTTAGGGTTAGGGTTCGGTTGAGGATGAGGGTGAGGTTGAGGGGTAGGGTTAGGTTAGGGTTAGGCTTAGGCTGAGGGTGAGGCCGAGGATGAGGTTGATGTTTAGTGTTAGGGTTAGGGTGAGTGTGAGGGCTAGGGTGAGGGTGAGGGCTAGGGTGAGGGTGAGGGTGAGGGTGTCGTTTACTTCAGGGTTAGGGTTAAGATGAGATTATCGTTAGGGTGAGGGTTATGGTTAGGGTTAGGGTGTGGGTTAAGGTTAAGGTGATGTTTAGGGTGAGGGTTAGGGTGAGAGTTAGGGTGAGGTTTACGGTTTGTGTTAGGATTAGGGTTAATGTGAGGTTGAGGTTTAGGATTAGAGTTAGGGTTATGGGGAGGGTGAAATTGAAGGTCAGGTTTAGGGTTAGTGTTACTGTTAGGGTTAGCATGAGGGTTAGGTTGAGATTTAGGGTTAGGGTTAGGGTTAGGGTTAGGATGAGCGTTAGGATGAGGGTTAGGGTTAGGGTTAGTGTGAGGTTTAGGGTTAGGTTATGGTTAGGGTTAGGGTTCGGTTAGGGTGAAGGTTAGTTTTAGGTTTAGGGTTAGGATAAGGTTTAGGGTGAGGGTTAGGGTTAGGGTTAGTGTGAGGGTTATGCTTAGGGTTAGGGTTAGGGTGTGGACTATGGTGAGGGTGAGGGTTAGGGTGAGGGTTAGGGTTAGGGTCAGGGGTAGGTTGAGTGTTAGGATTAGGTAAGGACTAGTGTTAGGCTGAGGGTGAGAGTGAGGTTGAGGGTGAGGGTTAGGGTTAGAGTGAGAATTAGAGTGAGGGGGAGGGGGAGGGGGAGAGTTTGGTTTAGGGTTAGATTTAGTTTTAGAGTGAGGATTAGGATTAGGGTAGCACTAGCTTTAGGCTGAGGGTGAGGTTGAGCTTGAGGTTGAGGTTGAGGTTTAGGGTTAGAGTGAGGGTTAGGTTTAGGGGTAGGTTTAGGGTGACAGTTAGGGTTAGGGTTAGGATGAGCATTAGGCTTAGGGTAAGGTTTAGGGGTAGTGTGAGGTTTAGTGTGAGGGTTAGGGTTAGGGTTAGGGTTAGGGTGTGGGCTAGGGTGAGGGTGAGGTTTAGGGTGAGAGTGAGATTGAGGGTTTAGTTTAGGTAAGGCTTAAGGTAAGGTTAGGTTGAGGATTAGGGTGAGGTTGAGGGTTAAGTTGAGGTTTAGGGTTAGGGTGGATGTTAGGGTTACTGTGAGGTTTAGGGTTACGCTTAGGGTGAGGTTGAGGGTAAGTTTTTCGGTGAGGGTTATGGTGAGCTTGAGGGTTAGTATTAGAGTTAAGGTTAGGATTAGGGTGAGGGTGAGGGTGAGAGTTAGTGATAGGGTGAGGGTTAGGTTTGGGGTGAGGGTTAGTGTTAGGGTTAGGGTTGGGGTGAGGGTTAGGGTTAGGGTTAGGTTTAGGGTTGGGGTGAGGGTGAGGGTGAGGGTTAGGGTTATGGTTAGGGGTAGGGTGAGGTTTAGGCTGAGGTTGAGGGTGAGGGTGAGGGTGAGGTTGAGGGTTAGAGTTAGGGTTAGGGTGAGGTTTAGGGTGAGAGTTAGGGTGAGGGTGAGAGTGAAGTTAGTTTAGGATTACTGTTAGAGTTAGGGTGAGGCTGACGGTGAGAGGGAAAGTGAGGGTGAAAGTTACGGTTAGGGCTAGGGTGAGGGTTAGGTTTAGTGTGAGGGTTAGTGTGATGGTGAGGGTCAGCGTGAGGGTGAGTGTTAGAATGAGGGTGAGGGTGTGCTTTAGGGTTAGGGTGAGGATTAGGCTTAGGATGAGTTTAAGGGTTAGGGTTAGGGTTAGAGTTATTGTTAGGGTTAGTGTTAGGGTTAGGATGAGGGTGAGAGTTATTGTTAGGGTTAGGGTTAGGTGTAGGGTGAGGGTGGGGTTAAGGGTTAGGGTTAGGATTAGGGTTAATGTTAGGGTAATGCTGAGGGGGAAGAGGAGGTTGAGGTTGAGGTTTATGGTTAAGGTTAGGGTTAGGGTGAGGGCTTGGGTGAGGGTGAGGGTTAGGCTGAGGTTGACGGTGAGCGTTTTGATTAGATAAAGTTTAGTGTCAGGGTGAGGATTAGGGTGAGGGTGAGGATTAAGCTGAAGTTAGGTTCAGGGTGAGGGTTATTGTTAGGGTTAGGGTGAGGGTTAAGGTTTGGGTGAGGTTTAGGGTTAGGGTGATGTTTAGCGTGAGGGTTATGTTTAGGTTGAGGGTGAGGTTTAGGATTAGGAATAGGATTAGGGTTATGGTTAAACTGAGGGTGAGGGTCAGGGTGATGGTGAAGGCATGGGTCAGGTTAAGGTTTAGGGTTAGAGTGAGGGTTATGGTTAGTGTGAGGGTTATGGTTATGGTTAGGGTGAGGTTAAGGTTTAGGGTGAGGGTAAGGTTAGGGTGAGGGTTAGGGTCAGTGTGAGTGTTTGGATTAGGTTTGTGTTAGGGTTAGGGTGAGGGTTAGGTTTTGGGTGATGTTTAGAATGAGGGTGAGGGTTAGGGTGAGGATGAGGGTTAAGGTGAGGGTTAGTGTTAGGGGTAGGGTTAGGGATAGGTTGAGGGTTAGGGTTAGCATTAGGGTTAGGGTGAGGAGTAGGGAGAGGGGTAGGGTTAGGTTTAGGGTGAGTGTGAAGGTTTGGTTGAGGGTGAGGGTGAGGGTTAGGGTTAGGGTGTGGGTTAGATTTAGGGTGAGTTTGAGGGTGAGGGTTAGATTTAGGATTAGGGTGAAGGCTAGGGTTAAGTTGAGGATTAGGGATAGTGTTAGGGGTAGGGTAAGGGTGAGGGTGAGTGTTAGGGTTAGGTTTAGGGTTAGAGTTAGGGTGAGGGTGAGCAATAGGATTAGGTTAGGATTAGGGTTAGGCTGAGGGTGATGGGGAGGGTGAGGGTGAGGGTTAGGGTTAGGGTGAGGTTTAGGTTAGGGTTAGGGTTAGGGTTAGGGTGAGGGTTAAGATTAGGGTAAGGGTTAGGATGAGGGTTATGCTGAGGGTTAGGGTTAGGGTTAGGGTGAGATTTAGGGCTAGGTTTAGGGTTAGGATAAGGGTTAGCCTGAGGGTTAGTGTTAGGGTTAGTGTGAGGGTTACGAGTAGGGTTAGGGTGAGGGTAAAGTTTAGGGTGACAGTTAGGGTGAGTGTGAGGGTTAGGGTTAGGGTGACTGTTAGGGTGAAGGTTAGGTTTAGGGTTAGGCTTAGGGTGAAGGTTAGGGTGTGGGTAGGTTTTAGGGTGATGGTTAGGGCGAGGGTGAGGGTTAGGGTTATCATTAAGGTTATGGTGAGGGTGAGGGTTAGAGTGAGGGTTTGGGTTAAGGTTTAAGACAGGGTGCGGACTAGGTTTAGGGTTAGGTTTAGTGTGAGCGTTAGGCGGAAGGGTAGCCTTAGGGTTAGGGTGAGGGTTAAGTTTAGTGTGAGGGTTAGGGTTAGGGTTAGGGTGACGATAAGGGTTAGGGTGAGGGTTAGGGTGAGTGTGAGGTTTAGGGTTAGCATTAGTGTAGCCTTAGGGTTAGGATGAGTGTTAGGGTTAGGTTTAGGGTTAGGGTGAAGGTGAGGGTGAAGGTTAGTGTTAGGGTGAGGCTTAGGGTTAGGGTTAGGGTGAGGGTGAGGGTTAGGGTGAGGGTAAGTGTCAAGGTGAGGGTTAGGTTGAGTCTGAGGTTTAGGGTTAGCATTAGGGTGAGGGTGAGGGTGAGGGTTAGGGTGAGTGTGAGGTTTAGGGTTAGCATTAGGTGTAGCCTTAGGGTTAGGATGAGTGTTAGGGTTAGGTTTAGGGTTAGGGTGAAGGTGAGGGTGAAGGTTAGTGTTAGGGTGAGGCTTAGGGTTAGGGTTAGGGTGAGGGTGAGGGTTACGGTGAGGGTAAGTGTCAGGGTGAGTGTTAGGTTGAGTCTGAGGTTTAGGGTTAGCATTAGGGTGAGTGTGAGGGTGAGGGTTAGTGTGAAGTTTTGGGTTAAGGATAGGGTGAGGATATGTGTTAGGGTTAGGTTGAGGGTTAGGGTTAGGGTGAGGGGTAACATTAGAATTTGGGTGAGGGTTAGGTTTAGTGCGAGGGTTAGGGTTAGGGTTAGGGTGATGGTAAGAGTTAGCGTTATGGTTAGGGTGAGTGTGAGGTAGGGTGAGGGTTAGGGTTAGGGTGAGGGTTAGGGATAGGTTTAGGGTTAGGGTGAGGGTTAGGGTTATGTTTAGGATTAGAGTTAGGGTGTGGCTAAGGCTTAGGGTGAGGGTTAGGGTGAGGTTGAGGGTTAGGGTTAGGTTCAGTATTAGGGTTAGTATTAGTGTGAGGGTTAGTGATAGGGTTAGGGTTATTGTGAGGTTTAGAGTTAGGGTTAAGGTGAGGGTTAGTCTAAGAGGTAGGGTTACGGTTAGGGTGAGGGTTAGGCTTAGTGTGAGGATTAGGGTTAGGGTGAGCGTTAGGGTTAGGTTTAGGGTTAGGGTGAGTGTGAGTGTGAGGGGGAGGGTTAGGTTGAGGGTGAGGGTGCGGGTGAGGGTTAGTGTTAGGATGAGGGTTAGGGTTAGGGTTAGGGTGAGGATGAGGGTGAAGGTTAGGCTTAGGGTTAGTGTGAGGGTTAGGGTTACGGTGACGGTTATGGTTAGGGTGAGGGATAGGGTTAGGTTTAGTGTGATGTTTAGTGTGAGGGTGAGTGTTAGGGTGAGGGTGAGTGTTCGGGTGAGAGTTAGGGTTAGGGTAAGCTTTAGGAATTGGGTTAAGGTGAGGGTAAGGTTTAGGGTGAGTGTGAGGGTGAGGGTGAGGTTTAGGGTTAGCGAGAGGTTTAGGGTTAGGGTTACATTTAGGTTTAGTGTGAGGGTTCAGGTTAGGATGAGGGTTAGGTTTAGGCTAAGGTTAGTATAAAGTATAGGGTGAGGGTTAGGGTTACAGTTAGTGTGATTGTTAGGTTTAGGGTTAGAGTTTGGGTTAGGTTGAGGGTAAAGTTTAGGGTGAGGGTTAGGGTGAGGCTGAGGGCTATGATTAGGGTGAGGGTTAGGTTGAGGGTTAGGGTTAGGGTTATGGTTAGGGTAAGGCTGAGGGGGAAGGTTGAGGGTGAGGGTTAGGGTTAAAGTTAGGGATAGGGTGAGGATTTGGGTTACAGTTAGATTTAGGGTTAGGGTTAGGCTGAGGGGTAGGGTTAGGGTTAGGGTTGAGTGTTAGGTTTAGTGTGAGGTTTAGGTTTAGGGTTAGTGTGAGGTTTAGGTTTAGTGTGTTGGTTAGGGTTAGGGTTAGGCTGAGGGTAAGGGTTACGGTGAGGGTGAGGTTTAGGGTTAGCATTAGGTTTAAGATTAGGGTTAGGGTTAGGGAGAGGGTGAGGGTGAGAGTTAGGGTTAGGGTGAGGGTTAGGGTTAGTGTGAGGGTTAGGGTTAGGTTTAGGGTGAGGGTTAGGGTTAGGGTAAGGGTTAGGGTGAGGGTTAGAGTGAGGTTTAGGGTTAGGGTTAGGGTATTATTTATTGTGAGGGTGAGTGTTAGGGTGAGGGTGGGTGTTCGGGTGAGGGTGAGGGTTCTGGTGAGGGTGAGGATTAGGGTGTGGTTGAGGGATAGGGTTAGGTGAGAGTCAGGGTGTGGTGTAGGGATAGAGTTAGGGTGAGGGTTAGGGTTAGTGTGAAGGTTAGGGTTAGGGTTAGGGTTAGTGTGAGGATAAGAGTTAGGTTGTGGGTTAGTGTGAGGGTGAGGGTTAGGGTTAGCGTTAGGGTTTGGGTGAGGGTTAGGATGATGTTTAGGGTTAGGGTGAGGGTTAGGATTAGGTTTAGTGTGAGGGTTAGGGATAGGGTGATGTTTAGGGTGAGATTGAGGATTAATGTGAGGCAGAGGGTGAGGGTGAGGGTTAGGGTGAGGGTTCAGGTGAGGGTGAGGGTGAGGGTTAGGTTTAGGTTTAGGGTGAGGGTGAGGGTTAGGGTTAGGATTAGGGTTATGGTTGCTGAGGGTGATAATGAAATTGAGGGTGAGGGTTAGGTTTAGGGTTAGTGTGAGGTTTCAGGTTAGTGTGAGGGTTAGTGTGATGGTGAACGTCAGGGTGAGGGTGAGTGTTAGATCGAGGGTGAGGGTGAGGGTGAGGGTTAGGGTTAGGATTAGGTTAGGGTGAGTTTTAGGGTTAGGGTTAGGGTTATTGTTAGGTTTAGGGTTAGGGTTAGGTGATCGTGAGGGTGAGTGTTAGCATTTGGGTTAGGGTTAGGGTTAGGGTGAAGGTGTGGTTGAGGGTTAGGATTAGGATTACGGTTAGGGTTAGGTTATGGCTGAAGGGGAAGGGACGGTTGAGTGTGAGGTTTAGGGTTAGGGTTAGGGTGAGGGTTACTGTTAGGTTTAGTGTTAGTATAAGGGTTAGCCTGAGGGTAAGGGTTAGGGTTAGTGTGAGTGTTAGGTTTAGGGTTAGGGTTTGGGTTAGGTTGAGAGTAAAGGTTAAGGTGAAGGTTAGGGAGAGGGGGAGGTTTATTGTTATGGTGAGCGTTCAGGTGAGGGTTAGGGTTAGGGTTAGGGTTAGGTTTAGCGTGAGGGTTAGAGTGAAGGTTAGGTTTAGGTTTAGGGTGAGGGTGAGGTTTAGGGAGAGGGTGAGGTTTAGGGTGAGGGTGAGGCTTAGGTTTAGGAATAGGGTTAGGGTTAGGGTGAGGGTTCGGGTTAGGTTTAGGGTGAGGGTTAGGGTCAGGGTAATTGTTAGGGTGAGGGTTAAGGTTATGGTTAGGTTTAGTGTCAGGGTCAGGGTGAGGGTTAAAGGGAGGTTGAAGGTTAGTGTTAGCATTAGGTTTAGGATGAGGGTGAGGGTTAGGGTGAGGGTTAGGGTTAAGGTTAGGGATAGGGTGAGGATTAGGGTTAGGTATACAGAGAGGGTTAGGCTGAGGATTAGGGTTATGTTTAGGGTGAGGGTTAGGTTTAGTGTGAGGATTAGGGTTAGATTTAGGGTGAGGGTAAGTGTTTGGGTGAGGGTTAGGGAGAGGGTTAGGTTGAGTTTTAGGGTTAGGGTTTGGGTTAGGTTAATTGTTAGGTTTAGGGTTAGGGTTAGGGTGAGGGTGATGGTGAGGGTTAGCGTTAGGGTTAGGGTTAGAGTGAGGGTGGGATTGAAGGTTAGGGTTAGGATTAGGGTTAGGGTTAGCGTAATGCTGAGGGGGAAGGGGAGGTTGAGGGTGAGGGTAAGGGTCTGGTTTAGGGTTAGGGTGAGAGCTAGGTTGAGGCTCAGGTTTAGGGTGAGGGTGAGGGTGAGGGTTTCATTTAGGTAAGTGTTAGGGTTAGGGTGAGGATTAGGGGGAGGGTGAAGATCAAGCTGAGGTTAGGTTTAGGGTGAGGGTTTGGGTTAGGGTTAGGGTGAGGGTTAGGGTTAGGGTGATGGTTTGTATCAGGGTGAAGTTTAGGGTAAAGGTGAGAGCTAGGGAGAGGGTGAGGGTGAGTGTGAGCTTTAGGGTTAGGGTTAGGTTTAGGGTGAGTGTGATGGTGAGAGTTAGGATTAGGAATAGGGTTAGGGTTAGGGTTAGGCTGAGGTGGAGCGTCAGGGTGAGGGTGAAGGTTAAGTTTAGTGTTAGGGTTAGGGTTAGGGTGAGTGTAAGTTTTAGGGTGAGTTTAAGGGTGAGAGTTAGGGTTAGTGTTAGGGTTAGGGTTAGGGTTAGGGTTTGGGTGATGTTTAGGGTGAGGGTGAGGGTTAGGGTGAGGATGAGGGTTCGGTTGAGAGTGAGCGTTCGCGTGAGGTGTCTGGTAAGGTTGTGGGTGAGGATTAGGGTTAGGCTGAAGGTTAGCATTGGGTTTAGGGTTAGTGTGACGGTGAGGGTGAGGGGTAGGGTAAGGGTTAGGTTGAGGGTTAGGCTTAGGGTTAGGGTGATGGTTAGGAGGAGGGGTAATGTTAGGTTTAGGTTGAAGTTTAGGGTGAGTGTGAAGGTTAGTGTTAGGGGTAGGTTTAGGTTGAGGGTTAGGGTTAGAGTTAGCATTAGGGTGAAGTTGAGGGTTAGGGTGAGAGTTTTGGTTAAGGTGAGTTTGAGGGTGAGGGTTAGGTTTAGGATTAGGATTAGGGTTAGGGTTAGGGTGAGTGTTAGGATGAGGGTGAGGGTTAGTGTGTGGGTGAGGGTTAGGTTTAGGGTGAGTATTAGTTTTAGGCTTAGGGTTAAGGTTATGGTGAGGGTAAGGGTTAGGGTGATGTTTAGTGTGAGGATGAGGGTTAGGGTTATTGTTAGGGTTAGGGTGAGGTTTAGGGATAGGGTTAGTGTTAGGGTAAGGGTGAGGTTTAGGGTCAGGTTTAGGGTTAGGGTGAGGGTTAGGGAGAGTTTTAGGTTAGGGTGAGGTTGAGGCTGAGTGTTAGGTTTAGGTTTAGGTTTACAATTAGTGTGAGGGTTAGTTTGAGGGTTAGGATTAGGGTTAGGGTTAGGGTTAGATTGAGGGTTCGGCTGAGGGTTAGGGTTAGGGTAAAGGTTAGGTTTAGGTTTAGGGTTAGGGTGAGGGTTAGGGTGTGGGTAAGTGTTAGAGTGAGGGTTAGGGTGAGGGAGAGGAATAGGGGGAGGGGGAGGGTTAGTGTTAGCATTAGGGTTAGGGTGAGGGTAAGGGTTAAGGTTAATGTTAGGGATAGGGTGAGGATTAGGGTTAGGGTTAGCCAGAGGGTGAGGGTTAGGGTGAGGAGCAGGGTTAGGTTTAGGGTAAGGTTTAGGTTTAGTGTGAGGATTAGTGTTAGGGTTAGGGTGAGGTTTAGGTTTAGTGTGAGGGTTAGGGTTAGGGTTAGGGTGAGGGTAAGGGTTAGGGTTAGGTTTAGAGTGAGGGTGAGGTTTAGGGTTAGCATTAGTTTTAGATTTAATGTTAGGATGAGGGTTACGGTTAGGGTGAGGTTGAGGCTTAGGTTTAGGGTCAGGTTTAGGGTTAGGGTGAGGGTTAGGGTCAGGTTAAGTGTTAGGGTGATGGTTAGGGTTATGGTAAGGTTTAGTGTGAGGATCAGTGTGAGGGTTAGTGTTAGGTTGAGGGTTAAGCTTAGGGTGAGGTTTAGGGTTAGGGTTAGGTTTATGGTGAGGGTGATGGTGAGGGTTAAGTTTAGGGTTAGGGTTAGGGTGAGGGTTAGGGTTAGTGTGAGTGTTAGTGTGATGGTGAGGGTCAGGATGAAAGTGAGGGTTAGATTGAAGCTGAAGGTGAGGGTGAATGTTATGGTTAGGATTAGGGTTAGGGTGAGTTTTAGGGTAAGGTTTAGGGTTAGGGTTATTGTTAGGTTCAGGGTTAGGGTTAGGGTGAGAGTGAGGGTGAGGTTTTGCATTAGGATTAGGTTTAGGGTTAGAGTGAGGGTGGGGTTGAGGGTTAGGGTTAGGATTAGGGTTAGTGTTTGGGTAAGGCTGAGGGGGAAGATGAGGTTGAGGGTGAGGGTTAGGATTAGGTTTAGGGTTAGGTGAGGGCTAGGGTCAGTGTGAGGGTTTGGGTGAGGGTGAGGGTTTGGTTTAGGTTTAGAGTTAGGGTTAGGTTTAGGGTGAGGGTGATGGTGAGGGATAGGTTTAGGGTTAGGGTTAGGGTGAGGTTTAGGGTTCGTGTGAGGGTTAGTGTGATGGTGAGGGTCAGGGTGAGTGTGAGGATTTGAATGAGGCCTAAGGTGAGGGTGAGGGTTAGGGTTAGGATTAGGGTTAGGGTGAGTTTTAGGTTTAGGGTTAGGGTTAGGGTTATTGTTTGGGTTAGGGTTAGGGTTAGGGTGAGATTGAGGGTTAGGTTTAGCATTAGGGTTAGGTTTAGTGTTAGGGTGATGGTGAGGTTGAGGGTTAGGGTTAGGAATAGGGTTAGGGTTAGGGTAAGGCTGAGGGGGAAGGGGAGGTTGAGGGTGAGTGTTAGGGTTAGGGTGAGGACTAGGGTGAGTGTGAGGGTTTGGGTGAGGGTGAGGGTGAGGGTTTCGGTTATGTAAGTTTTAGGGTGAGGGTGACGATTAAGCTGAGGTTAGGTTTAGCATGATGGTTAGGGTTAGGGTTAGGGTGAGGGTTAGTTTTAGGGTGATGGTTAGGGTGTGGGTGAGGGTGAGACTTAGGATTAGGAATAGGGTTAGTGTTAGGGTTAGGCTGAGGTGAGGGTCAGGGTGAGGGTGAAGGATAGGGTTAGGATTATGGTTAGGGTGAGGGTTAAGGTTAGTGTGAGGATTATGGTTATGGTTATGGTTAGGGTTATGGTGAGGGTAAGGGTTATGGTGAGGGTGAGGGTTAGGGTGAAATTTAGGGTTAGGGTTAGGGTTAGGGGAGGGTTCGGGTTAGGGTGATGTTTAGGGTGAGGGTGAGGTTTAGTGTGAGGATGAGAATTTGGGTGTGGCTGTGGGTTCAGGTGAGGTTTCGGGTTAGGGTGTGGGTGAGGATTAGGGTTAGGGTGAGGGTTATCATTAGGTTTAGGTTTAGTGTGAGGGTGAGGGTGAGGGGTAGGTTTAGGGTTCAGTTGAGGGTTAGTGTTAGAGTAACCTTTAGGGTGAGGGTCAGGGAGAGGGGTAGGTTTAGGGTTAGTGTGAGGTTTAGGATGAGTGTGAGGGTTAGGGGTAGGGTTAGGTTTAGGGTTAGGATGAGGTTTAGGCTGCGGGTTAGGGTTAGGGTTAGTGTGAGTGTTAGGGTTAGGGTGAGGTTTAGGGTTAGCATTAAGGTTAGGGTGAGGGTGAGGGTTAGCGTGACGGTTTGGGTTAAGTTTAAGGATAGGGTGAGGATTAGGTTTAGGGTTAGGTTTAGGGTGAGTGTTAGGCGGAAGGGTAGGCTTAGGGTTAGGGTCAGGGTTAGGTTTAGTGTGAGGTATAGGGTTGAGTTTAGGGTGATGGCAAGGGTTAGGGTGAGGGATAGGGTGAGGGTGAGTCTTAGGGTTAGCATTTGGTTTAGCTTTAGGGTTAGGATGAGAGTTAGGGTTAGGCTTAGTGTTAGGGTGAGGGTGAGGGTGAAGGTTAGTGTTAGGATGAGTGTTATGTTTAGGGTTAGGGTAGGGGTGAGGTTTAGGGTTAGGGTTAGTGTGAGGGTGAGAGTTAGGTTTAGGAATAGTGTTAGGGTTTGGGTTAGGCTGAGGCTGAGGGTCAGGGTGAGGGAAAAGATTAGGGTTAGGTGAGGGTGAGGGTAAGGGTGAGGGTTAGGGTTAGAGTCAGGTTTAAGGTGAGGGTTAGGGTTTAGGAGATGTTTAAGGTGAGGGTGAGGGTGAGGATGAGGTTTCGGGTGAGGGTTCGGGTTCGGGTTCAGGCTAGGGTTAGGGTGTGGCTGAGGATTAGGGTTAGGGTGAGGGTTAGCATTAGGTTTAGGGTTAGTGTGACAGTGAGGGTGAGGGGTAGGGTTATGGTTTGGTTGAGGGTTAGGGTTAGGGTTAGGTTTTGGATAATTTTAAGGGAGAGGGATAATGTTAGGGTTAGTGTGAGGTTTAGCGTGTGTGTGAGGGTTAGGGTTAGGTTGAGGGTTAGGGTTAGGGTGAGGGTGAGGGTTAGGGTTAGAGTTAGGTTTCGGGTGAGTTTGAGGGTGAGGGTTAGGTTTAGGATTAGGATTAGGGTTAGTTTCAGCGTGAGTTTTAGGGTGAGAGTGAGGTTTCGGTTGAGACTGAGGGTTAGTGTATGGGTGATGGTTAGGGTTAGGGTCAGGATTACGTTTAGTCTTAGGATCAAGGTTATGGTGAGGCTAAGGGTTAGGGTGAGGTTTAGTGTGAGGATGAGGGTTAGGGTTAGTATTAGGGTTAGGGTGACGTTTAG
This sequence comes from Dipodomys merriami, assembly GCF_024711535.1. Classification (NCBI taxonomy): domain Eukaryota; kingdom Metazoa; phylum Chordata; class Mammalia; order Rodentia; family Heteromyidae; genus Dipodomys; species Dipodomys merriami. The sequence continues at coordinate 30,522 of NW_027202617.1, read as the reverse complement.
GGTGAGGGTTATAGTTAGGGTTAGGGTTAGGGTGAGCGTGAGGGTGAGGTATAGGGTGAGGTTTAGGGTTAGGGTGAGGGTTAGGGATAGTGTTAGTTTAGGGTGAGGGTGAGCGGGAGTGTTAGATTTAGGTTTAGAGTTAGGGTGAGTGTGAGGTTGAGGGTTAGGATTAGGGTTAGGCTGAGGGTTAGGCTGAGGGTTAGGTTTAGGGTTAGGGTTAGGGTGAGGGTGAGGGTGTGGGTAAGTGTTAGGGTGAGGGTTAGGGTGAGGTTTAGGGTGAGGGTGAGGGTTAGGGTTAGAGTGAGCGTTAGGGTGAAGGTTAAGTTTAGGGTTAGGGTTAGCGTGAGTGTGAGGGTGTGGGTCAGTGTTAGGGTGAGAGTTAGGATGAGGGTGAAGTTTAGGTTTAGGGTGAGTGTTAGGGTGAGGATGAGGGTTAGGCTGCGGGTTAGGGTTAGGGTTAGTGTGAGTGTTAGGGTTAGGGTTAGTGTGAGTGTTAGGGTTAGGGTTAGGTTTATGGTTAGGGTGAGGGTTATTGTTAGATTTAGGGTTAGCATAAGGATTAGGCTGAGGGTTAGGTTTAGTGTTAGTTTGAGGGTTAGGTGTAGGGTTAGGGTAAGGGTTAGGGTGAGGGTAAAGTTTAGGGTGAGGTTTAGGGTGAGGGTGAGGGTTAGGGTTAGCATTAAGGTTAGGGTGAGGGTGAGGGTTAGGGTGAGGGTTTTTGTAAAGGTTAAGGATAGGGTGAGGAGTAGGTTTAGGGTTAGTTTTAGGGTGAGCGTTAGGCGGAGGGGTAGGCTTAAGGTCAGGGTGAGTGTTAGGTTTTGTGAGAGGGTTAGGGTTAGGGTTAGGGTGATGGTAAGGGTTAGGGTGAGGGTGAGGGTGAGGGTGAGGTTTAGGGTTAGCTTTAGGTTTAGCGTTAGGGTTAGGATGAGTGTTTGGGTTATGGTGAGGGTGAGGGTGAAGGTTAGTGTTAGGATGAGGTTTAGGGTTAGGGTTAGGGTGAGGGTGAGTGTGAGGGTGAGGGTTAGGCTTAGGGTTCGTGTGAAGTTTAGGATTACAGTGAGGGTTAGTGTTAGGGTGAGGGTTAGGGTTAGCCTTAGGGTGAGGGTTAGGGTTAGGGTTATGTTTAGTGTCCGGGTGAGGGTTAGGATGAGGGTGAGTGTTCTGATGAGAGTTAGGCTTAGGGTTAGGGTAAGGGATATGTTTAGTGTGAGGGTAAGGGTTAGGGTGAGTGTTATGTTGAGGATGAGGTTTAGGGTTAGGTTGAGCGTTAGGGTTATGGTTAGGGTTATGGTTAGGGTGAGGTTTAGGTTGAGGGTGAGGGTTAGGGTTAGGGTGAGGGTGGGTGTTAGGTGGAGGGTTAAGGTGAAGGTGAGGGTTAGAGTTAGCATTAGAGTTATGGTGAGGGTGAGGTTTAGGGTTCGGGTTCGGGTTAGGGTGAGGTTTAGGGTTAGGTTTAGGGTTAGTATAATGGTTAGGGTGCACGTTAGGGTTAGGGTTAGTGTGAGTGTTAGGTTTAGGGTTAGGGTTTAGGTTAAGTGGAGTGTAAAGTATAGGGTGAGGGTTAGGGTGAGGGTGAGTGTTAGGGTTAGGGTGAGGGTGAGCATGAGGATTGGGGTTAGGGTTAGAGTGAGGGTGAGGGTGAGGTTTAGGTTTAAGTTTAGGTTTAGGGTTAAGGTGAGGGTTAGGGTGTGGTTAAGTGTTAGGGTGAGGGTTAGGGTGATGGTAAGGGTTAGGGTGAGTATTAGGGTGAGGGTGAGGGTTAGGGTGAGTGTGATGGTAAGGGTTAGGCTGAGTGTTAGGGTGAGGGTGAGGGTTAGGGTGAGGGTTAGGGTGAGTGTTAGGGTTAGGGTTAGGGTTAGTGTGTGGGTGAGGTATAGGGTGAGGGTTAGGTTTAGGGTGAGTGTTAGGGATAGGGTTAGGGTTAGGATGAGGATGAGGGTGAGTGTTAGGGTTAGGTTTAGGGTTAGGGTGAGGGTTATTAGGGTTAGGATTAGGGTTAGGCTGAGGGTGATGGGGAAGGTGAGGGTTAGAGTTAGGTTTAGGGTTAGGATGAGGGTTAGGTTTAGGGTTAGGGTCAGCGTAAGGGTTAGGGTGAGGGTTAGTGTGAGGGAGAGGGTTAGGTTTAGGGTGACGGTAAGGGTTAAGGAGAGTGTTAGGGTGAGGGTGAGGGAGAATTTTAGTGTTAGGATTACGGTGAGGGTTAGGGTTAGGGCGAAATTTAGGGTTAGGTTTAGGTTTAGGGTGATGTTTAGTGTCAGGGTGAGGGTTAGGATGAGGTTGAGTCTTCTGGTGAGAGTTAGGGTTAGGGTTAGGGTTAGGGATAGGGTCAGTGTGAGGCTAATGGTTAGAGTGAGTGAAAGAGTGAGGGTTAGGCTCAGGGTAAGGGTGAGCATTAAGGTTAGGGTTAGGTTTATGGTTAGGATGAGGTTTAGGGTGAGTGGTAGGTTTAGGGTTAGGGTTAGTTTGCAGGTTAGGGTGAGGTTAGGAGTTAGGGTGATGTTAGGGTGAGGGTGAGGGTTAGGGTTAGCATTAGAGTTAGGGTGAGGTTGAGGGTTAGGGTTTGGGTTAGGGATAGCGTAAGGATTAGCGTATTGTGAGGGTTAGGTTTAGGGTTAGTTGAGGATAAAGTAAGGGTGAGGGTTAGGGTGAGGGTGAAGTGTTACATTAGCATTAGGGATAGGTTTAGCTTTAGGGTCAGGGTTAGATTTAGGGTGAGGGTTAGGTTTAGGTTGAGGTTGAGGGTTAGGTTTGTGGTGATGTTTAGTGTGAGGGTGAGGGTTAGGGTGAGGTTGAGTGTTCAGGTGAGAGTTAGAGTTAGGTTTAGAGTTAGGGATAGGGTTAGGGTGAGGGTATTGGTTAGGGTGAGTGTTAGGGTAAGGGTGAGTGTTAGGCATAGGTTGAGGGTTAGGGTTAGGGTTAATTTTAGGGTTAGGTTGAGGGTGAGCGTTAGGATTAGGGTTAGGATGAGGGTGAGGCTGAGGGTTAGGGTTAGGGTTAGTGTGAGGGTTAGGGTTAGGATTAGGTTTAGGGTAAGGGTTAGGGTTATATTTAGGTATAGTATAAGGGTTAGGGTGAGGCTAAGGGTTAGAGTTAGTGTGATTGTTAGGTTTAGGGTTAGGGTTTGGGTTAGGTTGAGTTTAAAGGTTAGGGTGAGGTTTAGGGTGAGGGTGAGGGTAAGGGTTAGGGTGAGGGTTAGCGTGAGGGTTAGGGTTAGGTTTATGGTTAGTGTTAGGGTGAGGGTTAGGGTGAGGGTTATGTTTAGGTTTAGGTTTAGGGTGAGAGTCAGGGTGTGGATAATTGTTAGGGTGAGGGTTAGGGTGAGGTGAGCGTTAGGGTTAGGTTGACAGTAAGGGTTATGGTGAGGGTTATGGTGAGGGTGAGGGTTAGGGTTAGCATTAGGGTTAGGGTGAGGGTGAGGGTTAGGGTGAGGGTGAGGGTTAGTTTTAGGGTCAGGGTTAGGGTTAGGATGAGGGTTAGTGTTAGGGAGAGGTTGAGGGTTAGGGTTAGGTTGATGATTAGGGTTAGGGTGAGGTTTTGGGTTAGGGTTAGGATGAGAGTTAGGGTTAGGGTGATGTTTATTGTGAAGGTGAGGGTTAGGGTGAGGGTGAGTGTTAGTGTGAGGATGAGGGTTCGGGTAAGGGTGAGGCTCAGGGTGTGGTTGAGGGTTAGGGTTATGGTGAGAGTCAGAGTGAGGTGTCGGGATAGGGTTAGGGGTAGGGTTTGTGTGAGGGTAAGGGTTAGGGTGAGGGTTAGGGTGAGGCTGAGGTTTAGTGTTAGCCTTAGGGTTAGGGTGAGTGTTAGGGTTAGGGTGATGTTTAGGGTGAGGTTGAGGGTTAGTGTGAGGGTGAGGGTGAGGCTAAGGGTTAGTGTTAGGATTAGGGTTAGGGTTAGGTTTAGGCTGAGGATGAGGGTGAAATTGATGGTGACGCTTAGGGTTAGGATTAGGATGAGGCTTATGGTTAGTGTGAGGGTTAGTGTGATGCTGAGGGTCAGGGTGAGGGTGAGTGTTAGAATGAGGGTGATGGTTAGGGTTAGGCTTGGGATTTGGGTTAGGGTGAATTTTAGGGTTAGGATTAGGGTTATTGCTAGGGTTAGGGTGAGGGTGAGGGTTAGGGTGAGGGTTAGCGTTAGGGTTAGGGTTAGGGTGAGGGTGGGGTTGAGGGTTAGGGTTAGGATTAGGGTGAGGGTTAGGGTAAGGCTGAGGGGGAAGGGGAGATTGAGGGTGAGGGTTAGGTTTAGGGTTAGGGTTAGTGTGAGTGTTAGGTTTAGGGTTAGGGTTTGGGTTAGGTTGAGGGTAAAGTTTAGGGTGAGGTTTAGGCTTAGGGTGAGGTTTAGGATTAGGGTGAGGGTTAGGGTGAAGTTTATGTTTAGTTTTAGGGTTAGGGTGAGGGTTAGGTTTATTGTGAGGTTTAGGCTTAAGGTTAGGGTGACGGTAAGGGTTAAGTTGAGGGTTAGGGTGAGGGTGAGGTTTAGTGTTAGCTTTAGGGTTAGGATGACAGTTAGGGTTATGTTTAGGGTTAGGGTGAGGGTGAGGGTGAAGCTTAGTGTTAGGATGAGGGTTAGGGTTAGGGTTAGGGTAAGGGTGAGGGTGAGGTTTAGGGTTAGGGTTAGTGTGAGGGTGAGAGTTAGGATTAGGAATAGTGTTAGGGTTAGGGTTAGGCTGAGGGTGAGGGTCAGGGTGAGGGAAAAGGTTAGGGTTAGGTTGAGGGTAAGGGTAAGTGTTAGGGTGAGGGTAAGTGTGAGGGTTAGGGTTAGAGTCTGGGTTAAGGTGAAGTTTAGGGTTTGGGTGATGTTTAGGTTGAGGGTGAGGGTTAGGCTGAGGATGAGATTTCGGGTTAGGGTTCGGATTCGTGTTCGAGTTCGGGTTAGGGTGTGGCTGAGGATTAGCTTAGGGTGAGGTTTAGCATTAGGTTTAGGGTTAGTGTGACGGTGAGGGTGAGGGGTAGGGTTAGGGTTTGGTTCATGGTTGGGGTTAGAGTTAGTGTTTGGATCATTGTTAGGGAGAGGGTTAATGTTATGTTTAGGGTGAGGTTGATGGTTAGTGTGAAGGTTAGGGTTAGGTTGAGGGTTAGGGTTAGGTTTAGCTTGAGAGTTAGAGTTAGAGTTAGGGTTAGGGTGAGTTTGAGGGTGATGGTTAGGTTTAGGATTAGGATTAGGTTTACGGTTAGTGTGAGTGTTAGGGTGAGAGTGAGGGTTCGGGTGAGAGTGAGGGTTAGTGTGTGGGTTAAGGTTAGGGTTAGGGTCAGGATTAAGTTTAGGCTTAGGGTCAAGTTTCTGGTGAGGGTCAGGTTTAGGGTGAGGTTTAGTTTGAGGATGAGGGTTAGGGTTAGTGTTAGGGTTAGGGTGACGTTTAGGGTGAGGGTTATCGTTAGGGTTAGGGTGAGGGTGAGGGTGAGGTATAGGGTGAGGTTTAGGGTTAGGGTGAGGGTTAGGGATAGTGTTCGGTTTGGATGAGGGTGGGGGTGATTGTTAGGTTTAGGTTTCGAGTTAAGGTGAGGGTGAGGGTGAGGGTTAGGATTAGGGTTAGGATGAGGGTTAGGCTGAGGGTTAGGTTTAGGGTTAGTGTGAGGGTTAGGGTTAGGTTTAGTGTTAGGATGAGGGTTAAGTTTAGATTTAGGGTTAGCATAAGGTTTAGGCTGAGGGTTAGGGTTAGGGTTAGATTGAGGGTTAGGTTTAGGGTTAGGGTAAGGTTTAGGGTGAGGGTAATGGTGAGGGTGAGGGTTAGGCTGAGGGTGAGGGTTAGGGTTAGAGTGAGTGTTAGGGTGAAGGTTAGGTTTAGGGTTAGGGTTAGGGTGAGGGTGAGGGTGTGGGTAAGTGTTAGGGTGAGGGTTAGGGTGAGGGTGAGGTTTAGGTTTAGGGTGAGGGTTAATGTTAGGGTGAGTGTTAGGGTGAGGGTGAGGGTTACGGTTAGCATTAGGGTTAGGGTTAGGGTGAGGGTTAGAGTGAGGTTTTGCGTTAAGGTTAAGGATAGTGTGAGTATTAGAGTTAGGTTTACTGTGTGGGTTAGGCTGAGGGGAAGGGTTAGGGTTAGGTTGAGGGTTGGGTTTAGTGTGAGGGTTAGGGTTAGGGTTAGGGTAAGGTAAGGGTGAGGGTGAAGTTTAGGGTGAGTGTGAGGTTTAGGGTTAGCATTAGGTTTAGAGTTAGGGTTAGGATTAGTGTTAGGGTTTGGTTTAGGGTGAGGGTTAGGATGAGGGTGAGTGTTAAGTTTAGGCTTAGGGTGAGGGTTAGTTTTAGGGTGAGGGCTAGGTTGAGGGTGAGGATTAGGTTGAGGGTGAGGGTGAGGGTGAGGTTTTCATTTAGGTAAGGGTTATGGTTAGGGTTAGGGTGAGGTGTAGTAATGAGGGTGTGTGTTGGGGTTAAGTTTAGGATTAGGGTGAGGGTGAAGTTTAGTGTTAGGATGAGGGTTAGGGTTAGGGTTAGGGTGAGAGTGAGGGTGAAGGTGAGGGTTCAGGATAGGGTTAGGGTGTGGTTTAGGTTTACGGGGAGGGTTAGAGTTAGGGTGAGGTTTAGGGTTAGGCTTACGGTGAGGGTTAGGGTTAGGCTGATGTTTAGTGTGAGGGTGAGGGTTAGGGTGAGGGTGAGTGTTCTTTTGAGAATTAGGGTTAGGGTTAGGTTTAGGGAATGGGTTAATGTGAGGGAAAGGGTTAGGGTGAGGGTTTGGGTGAGGGTGAGGTTTAGGGTGAGGGTGAGGGTTAGGTTTAGGGTTAGGGTTATGATGAGGGTGAGGGTTAGGGTGAGCCCTAGTTATAGGGTTAGGTTTAGATTGCGGGTAAGGGTGAGGGTAAGGGTTAGGGTGAGGTTTAGGGTGAGGGTGTGTTTTAGGTTTAGGGTGAGGGTAAGGGTTAGTTTGAGGGTTAGGGTGAGGGTTAGGATTAGGGTTAGTGTGAGGATAAGGGTTAGGGTGAGGGTTAGGGTGAGGGTGAGGTTTATGGTTAGGGTTAGGGTGAAGGTTAGGGTGTGGGTAAGTGTTAGGGTTAGGGTTAGGGTGACGGTAGAGGTTAAGTTTAAGTATAGGGTGAGGATTAGGTTTAGGGTTAGGTTTAGGGTGAGTGTTAGGCGGAAGGGTAGGCTTAGGGTAAGGGTGAGTGTTAGGTTTATTGTGAGGGTTAGGGTGATGGTAAGGGTTAGGGTGAGGGATAGGGTGAGGGTGAGTTTTAGGGTTAGCATTAGGTTTCGCTTTAGGGTTAGGATGAGATTTAGAGTTAGGCTTAGGGTTAGGGTGAGGGTGAGGGTGAAGGTTAGTGTTAGGATGAGGGTTAGGGTTAGGGTTAGGGTGAGGGTGAGGGTGAGGTTTAGGGTTAGGGTTAGTGTGAGGTTGAGAGTTAGGATTAGGAATAATGTTAGGGTTAGGGTTAGGCTGAGGGTGAGTGTCAGGGTGAGGGAAAATGTTAGGGTTAGGGTTAGGGTGAGGGTAAGTGTTGGGGTGAGGGTAAGGGTGAGGGTTAGGGTTAGAGTCAGGGTTAAGGTGAGGGTTAAGGTTTGGGTGATGTTTAGGGTGAGGGTGAGGGTTAGGTTTTGGATTAGGGTTAGAGTTTGGGTTAGGTTGAGGGTGAGGTTGATGGTGAGGGTTAGGATTAATGTGAGTGTTAGGGTTAGGGTTAGTGTTATAGTTAGGGTGAGGGTTAGGGTTAGGGTTAGGATGAGGTTTAGGCTGAGGGTTAGCGTTAGGGTTCGGGTGAGGGTAAGCGTTAGGGTGAGGGTTAGGCTTAGGGTTAGTATGAAGGTTAGAATGAGAGTTAGTGTTACTGTGAGGGTTATGCTGTGGGTAAGGGTTAGAGTGAGGGTTTGGGTGATGGTGAGGTTTAGAGATAGCATTAGGGTTAAGGTTAGGTTTAGTGTGAGGGTTAGAGTTAGGTTTAGGGTTACGGTGAGGGTGAGGGTTATGGTAAGCATTAGGATCAGGGTTAGGTTTAGGGTGAGATTTAGGGTTAGGGTTAGAATTATAGTGAAGTTGAGTGTGAGGGTTAGTGTGAACGTGAGTGTTAGGTTGAGGGTGAGGGTGAGGGTTAGGGTTTAGGTGAGGGTCAGGTTTAGGGTTAGGGTTAAGGTTAAGGTGAGGGTTAGAGTTAGGGTTAGGGTTACGATGAGGATTAGGGTGAGGGTTAAGTTTAAGGTTAGGGTGAGGGTAAGGGTTAGGGAGTGGGTCAGGGTTAGGTTTTGTATTAGGGTTAGGGTTAGGGTGAGGGTTAGGGACAGGGTTAGGATTAGGGTGAGGGTTTTGTTAGGGTTAGGTTTTGACTTAGGGTGAGTTTTAGGGTTCGTGTTTGGATTAGGGTTAGGGTTAGGGTTAGGCTGAGGGTGAGGTTGAGGGTGAGGGTGAGGGTTAGGGTTAATATGAGTGTTAGGGTTAGCGTTAGCGTTAGGATGAGGGTTAGGCTGAGGGTTAGGTTTAGGGTTCGGGTAAGAGTAAGGGTTAGGCAGAAATGAACCTACAGACCTATTGCCATCTAATCGTCGATAAGGAAGCTAAAACAATAGAATGGACGAAAGACAGCCTCTTCAGTAAATGGTGCTGGCAAAATTGGTTTACTACATGTAGAAAACTAAAGCTAGATCCTTATATATCACCCTGCACCAGAATTAACTCCAAATGGATCAAAGGCCTTGAACTCAAAGCAGACACTCTGAAAATATTACAGGATGGAATAGGAGAAACCCTAGGTCTCCTTGGCTCAGGCCGAAATTTTCTGAATAGAGACCAGGAAGCACAACAAATCAAAGAAAGGTTGGACAAATGGGATTGCATAAGGTTCAGAGCTTCTGCAGGGCAAATGACATAGCTAGCAAGATCAATAGAAAGCCCACCGATTGGGAGAAGATCTTTACTAGCCATACAATGGACAAGGGTCTCATATCTAAAATATACTTGGAACTCAAAAAATTAAACCACCCAACAACAAATCCTCAAAGAAACAACTGCCCAATAAATAAGTGGGCGAAAGACTTAAAGAGAAGCTTCTCTGAAGAAGAAAGAAGGATGGCCAATAGACACATGAAGAAATGTTCAACATCCCTAGCCATAAAAGAAATGCAAATCAAAACAACATTGAGATATCACCTCACTCCAGTTAGAACAGCAAAAATCAAGAACTCTAATAACAACAGATGCTGGAGGGGATGTGGACAGAAAGGAACCTTACTTCATTGTTGGTGGGAATGTAAACTTGTTCAACCACTTTGGAAAGCAGTATGGAGGTTCCTCAAAAGACTTCACATAGATCTCCCCTATGATCCAGCAATCCCACTTTTGGGCATTTACCCAAATGTTTACAAACAAGACCACACTAAAGCTACCAGCACAACTATGTTTATTGCAGCATTATTTACCATAGCTAAGATATGGAACCAACCCAGTGCCCCTCAGTAGATGAATGGATCAAGAAAATGTGGTATATATACACAATGGAATTCTATGCCTCCATCAGAAAGAATGACATTTCCCCATTTGTTAGGAAATGGAAAGGTTTGGAAAAAATTATATTAAGTGAAGTAAGCCAGGCCCAAAGAAGCATAGGTCCCATGGTTTCCCTTATTTGCAATATCTAGTATAGGTATGAGTCAAGCGGAAAAGGTCAGATAATGTGATGTTAGGAAAATGAACCCTTAAATATGTATTTTAATGTTTTCGTTTCTTTCATGCATGTGTTTCTAACGCATTTATAAGATTATTTCTTTGTTGCTTTGTATGTCCCTCCCCCACAGTGTAACCCCCGCTTTCACTATATTTGATGTCAGTATAACATGTGGAGGAGATGGAGACAAACAAGTCGTTTAAGGATTCAGGTGGACCTGTTGCAACAATGAGAAGTACAAAATTTCATGTCAAAACCAACTTTACAATGTCGGTGTGGGGGGGGAGGGGGGTATAATTGGGTGGGGGGAGGGGGGAGGATGGGAAGGGAGGTGAAGGGTAAACAAAGGAGGAGGCTGCAATGCTTGGTAAGAAATGTATGCATTATCCTGCCCATGTAATTGTAGCCCCTCTGTACAGTATGTTCTCAAATAAAATAAAATAAAATTAAAAAAAAAAGAAAACAAAAAAAAAGAGTAAGGGTTAGGGTGAGGTTTAGGGTAAGGGTGAGGGTTAAGTTTATGCTTAGGGTTAGGGTGAGGTTTATGGTTAGGGTGAGGGTGAGGGTTAGGGTTAGGGTTTGGGTGAGGGATAGGGTTAGGTGAGGGTTAGGGATAGGGTTGGGGTTAGGGTGAGTGTGTGGGTTAGGGTTAGGTTTAGGTTTAGTGTTAGGCTGAGGGTGAGGGTTAGGTTTAGGGTTAGGGTTAGGGTTAGGGTTGGATTGAAGTTTTCTTTTAGGGTTAGGAAGAGGTTTTGGCTGAGGATTAGGGTTGTGGTTAGGGTGAGGTTTAGGGTTAGTGTGAGTGTTGGGATGAAGGTTAGGTTGAGGGTTAGGTTTAGGGTTAGGTTGAGGGTAAAGGTTAGGGTGAGGGTGAGGGTTAGGTTTAGGATTAGGGTTAGGGTTTGGGTGAGGATTAAGGATAGGGTTAGGGTTAGGGTGAGGGTTAGGGTGAGGGTTAGGGTTAGGTTTAGGGTGAAGATTAGGGTGAGAGTGACGTTTAAGGTGAGGGTTAGGGTTAGGGTGAGGATTAGGTTTAGGGTTAGGGTGAGGTTTAGGATTAGGATGATGTTTAGGGTGAGCGTGATGTTTTGGGTTAGGATGAGGGTGAGGGTGAGGGTGTAGGTGAGGGTTAGGTTTAGGGTGAGTGTTAGGGTGATGGTGACGGTGATTGTTAGGGTGAAGTTGAGGGTTAGGGATAGGGTTAGGGTGAGGGTTAGGGTTAGGGTTAGGGTGAGGGGTAGGGTGAGGGTAGGGTTAGGGTTAGGGTGAGGGTTAGGGTTAATGTGAGGATTAGGGTTAGGTTTAGGGTTAGTGTGAGGATAAGGGTAAGGGTGAGGGTTAGGGTGAGAGTGAGGGTTAGGGTTAGCGTTAGGGTTAGGGTGAGGTTTAGGGCGAAGGTTAAGTTGAGGGTTCGGGTTATTATGAGGGTGAGGGTTATAGTTAGGTTTAGGGTGAGGGTTTGGCTTAGTGTGAGGTTTACTGTAAGTTTAGGGTGTGGGTGAGGGTTCGGGTGAGGGTGACTTTTAGGGTGTGGGTGACAGTTAGGTTTAGGTTTAGGTTTAGGGTGAGGGTAATATTTAGGGTGAGGGTTAGGGTGAGGGTGAGGGTTAGGTTGAGGTTCAGGGTTAGGCTGAGCGTTAGGGTGAGGGTTAGGTTTAGGTTTTGGTTTGGGTGAGGGTTAAAGTGAGGTTTCGTGTTAGTGTTAGGGTTAGAGTTAAGGTGAGAGTTAGGGTGAGGGTTGGTTAGAGTGAGGTTTAGGGTGTGGGTGAGGGTTAGGGATAGCATTAGGGTTAAAGATAGGTTTAGGGTGAATGTAAGGGTTAGGATGAGGGTGAGGGTTAGGTTTAGGATTAGGGTTAGTGTTAGGGTGAGGGTTAGTTATAGGGTTAGGATTAGGGTGAGGGTTTTGGTTTGGGTTAGGTTTAGATTTAGAGTGAGGGTTAGGGTTAGTGTTTGGATTAGGGTTAGGGTTAGGGTTAAGGTGAGGGTTAGGTTTAGGTGAGGGTTAGGGATAGAATTGGGGTTAGGGTGAAGATTAGGGTTAGGTTTACTGTTAGAGTTAGAGCGAGGGTGAGTGTGAGGTTTAGGGTTAGGTTTAGGGTTAGGGATAGGGTTAGGCTGAGGGTGAGGGTGAGGGTGAGGGTGAGGTTTAGGGTTAGGGTTAGGGTTAGGGTTAGTGTTGGGTTGAGTGTTAGGGTTAGGATTAGGAAGAGGGTTTGGCTGAGGGTTAGGGTTATGGTTAGGGTGAGGTTTAAGGTTAGTGTGAGGGTTAGGATGAGGTTTAAGCTGAAGGTTAGGGTTAGGGTTAGGGTGAGGGTAAGGGTGAGCGTTAGGGTGACGGTTAGGTTTAGGTTTAGGGTTAGGGTGAGGGTTAGGATGAGGTTTAGTTTTAATGTAAGGGATAGGGTTAGCGTGAGGGTTAGGGTGAGGGTAAGGGTTAGAGTGAGGTTCAGGGAGAGGGTGAGTGTTAGGGATAGCATTAGGTTTAATTTTAGGTTTAGTGTGAGGCTTAAGGTTAAGGTTACTCTGAGCGTGAGGGTTAGGTTTAGCATTAGGGTTAGGGTTAGGGTTAGGGTGAGGGTTAGGGTTAGGGTTTGGGTGAGGTTGAGGGTTAGGGTTAGGGTTAGGGTGAGGGTATGGGTTAGGGTGAGGGTGAGGGTTAGGGTGACGGTGAGGGTAAGGGTTATGGTGAGGGCTAGGGTTACGGTTAGGGTTACGGTAAGGTTTAGGTTTAGGGTGAGGCTGAGGGTGAGGGTTAGGTTTAGGATTAGGCTTAGGTGTAGGGTTAGGTTTAGGGTGAGTGTGAGGCTGAGTGTCAGAGTTAGGTTTAGGGTGAGGTTTAGGGTAATGTTTAGGGTTAGGATGAGGGTGAGGGTGAGGTTTTGGGTGAGGGTGAGGGTTAGGGTTTTGGTTAGGTTTAGGTTTAAGGTTAGGGTGAGAGTTATTTTTAAGGTTAGTGTTAGGATGAGGGTTAGGCTGAGGGTTAGGTTTAGGATTAGTATGAGGGTGAGAGTTAGGATTAGGAATAGTGTTAGGGTTAGGTTTAGGCTGAGGGTGAGGGTCAGGGTGAGGGTAAAGTTTAGGGTTAGGGTTAGGGTGAGGGTAGGTGTTAGTGTGAGGGTAAGGGTGAGGGTTAGGGTTTGAGTCAGGGTTAAGGTGAAGGTTAGGGTTCGGGTGATGTTTAGGGTGAGGGTGAGGTTTAGGGTGAGGATGAGTTTTCGGGTGAGGGTTAGGGTTAGTGTTTGGATTAGGGTTAGGGTTAGGGTTAAGGTGAGGGTTAGGGTTAGCTGAGGGTTAGGGATAGAATTGGGGTTAGGGTGAAGGTCAGGGTTAGGTTTAGTGTTAGAGTTAGAGCGAGGGTTAGTGTGAGGTTTAGGGTTAGCGTTAGGGTGAGGGTGAGGGTTAGGGTGAAGGTTAAGTTGAGGGTTAGGGTTATTATGAGGGTGAGGTTTAGAGTTAGGTTTAGGGTGAGGGTTGGGTTTAGGGTGAGGTTTAGGTTAGAGTTAGGTTTAGGGTGAGTTTGAGCGTTAGGGTGAGGTTTAGGGTTAGGGTTATTGTTAGGGTTAGTGTGAGGGTTAGTGTTAGGGTGAGTGTTACTGTTAGGGTGAGTGTAAGTGTTAGGGTTCGGGTTAAGGTTTGGGTTATGGTTAGGGTTAGGGTTACGGTTATGGTGAGGGTGAGAGTCAGGATTATGGTTAGGGTTAGGATGACGTTTAGGTTAAGGGTTAGGGTTAGAGTTAGGGAAGGGGTGAGAGTGAGGTTTAGGGTTAGATTTGGGTAAGTGTTAGGGTTAGGATTAGGGTGAGGGTTAGGATTAGTATTAGGCTTAGGATTAGGCTTAGGCTGTGCATGAGGTTGTGGGTTAGGTTTAGGGTTAGGGTGAGGGTTATGGTTAGGGTTATGGTGAGGTTTAGGATGGGGTTTAGGGTTAGGGTTAGTTTGAGGGTTAGAGTGAGGGTTAGGGTTAGGGATAGGATTAGGGTAGCATTATGGTTAGGGTGAGGGTGAGTGTGAGGGTTAGTGTTAGGGTTAGAATTAGCCTTAGGGTTAGGGTGAGGGTTATGTTTAGGGTTTGGGTTAAGGTGAGGGTGAGAATGAAGGTTAGGTTTAGGTTTAGGGTTAGGGTTAGGGTTAGGTTTAGGTTTAAGGTTAGGATTAAGGTTAGGTTCAGGTTTTCGGTGAGAGTTAGGGTTAGGGTTAGGCTTAGGCTTAGACTGAGAGTGAGGGTGGGGGTGAGGATTAGGGTTAGGGTTAGTGTTAGGGTTAGGTTAAGGTTTATTTTCGGGGTTATGGTTAGAGTTACGGTGAGGGTGAGGCTGCGGTTGAGGGTTTGGGTTAGGGTTAGGGTGAGGTTTAGGGTTAGGGTTAGGGTGAGGGTGAGGTTTAGGGTTAGATATAGCGTTAGGGGGAGGGTTAGGGTGAGGGTTAGGGTGAGGTTTAGGGATAGGTTTAGGATGAGGGTAAGGTTTAGGGTTAGAGTTAGGGTTAGGGTGAGGCTGAGTTTGAGGGTGATGGTGAGTGTTAAGATTACAGTGAGTGTTAGGTTTAGGGTTAGAGTGAGAGTTAGGGTTTGGTTTAAGTTTAGGATTAGGGTGAGTGTTAGGGTTAGGTTGAGGTTTAGGGTTAGGTTTAGAGTTACACTGAGTGTGAACATGAGGGTTAGGGTTAGAGTTAGGGTTAGGTTGAGGGTGAGGTTTACGGTTAGATTTAGGGTTAGGGGGACGGTTAGGTAGAGGGTTAGGTTTAGGGTTAGTGTTAGGGTTAAGGTTAGGGTGAGGGTTAGGTTGAGGTTTAGGGTTATGGTTAGGTTTAGGGTTAGTATTAGGGTTAGGGTGAGGGTGAGTGTGAGGGTTAGAGTTAGGCTTAGGCGTAGGCTTAGGGTTAGGCTGAGGGTGATGGTGGGCGTCAAGATTAGTGTTAGGGTGATGGTTAGGATTAGGGTTAGAGTGAGGGTTTGAGTGAGGGTGAGGTTTAGGGTAAGGCTTAGGCTTAGGCTTAGGGTTATGCTGAGATTGAGGTTGAGGGTGAGGGTTAGGGTTAGGGTCATGGTTAGGTTTATGGTTAGGGTGAGGGTTAGCATGAGGTTTAGGGTTAGGTTGAGGGTTAGGGTGAGCATGATGGTAAGGGTAAAGGTGAGGTTTACGCTGAGGGTGAGGGTTAAGATAAGGCTGAGGGTTAGGGTTAGGTTTAGGGTTGGGGTAAGGGTTAGGGGTAGGGTTAGGTGTGGGTTAGATTGAGGATTAGTGTCAGGGTTAGTGTGAGGTTTAGGGTGAGGATGAGGGTCAGGGTGAGGGTGAGGGTGAGGGTTAGGGTTACGTTTAGGGTTTGGGTGAGGTTTAGGATTAGGGTGAGGGTTAGGGTTAGTGTGAGTGTTAGTGTTAGGTTTAGGGTTAGTGTTAGGGTGAGTGTAAGTGGTAGGGTGAGGTTTAGGTTTAGGTTTAGGGTTAGGGTTAGGGTTAGGGTTAGGTTTAGGTTATTGTTAGGGTTAAGGTTAGCGTTACAGTCACGGTGAGTTTGAGGGTGAGGGTTAGGTTTAGGGTTAGGGTGAGGTTTAGGGTTAGGGTTAGGGTTAGCATTAGGGTTAGGTGAGGGTTACGTTTAGGGGTACAGTTAGGGTTAGGCTGAGGGTTAGGGTTAGGGTTAGGGGTAGTGTTAGGGTGATGGTAAGTGTTAGTGTGAGGGTTTGGGTTAGGGTTAGGGTTAGGGTTAGGGTTAGTTTTAGGATTAGTTTTAGGGTGAGGGTGAGTGTGAGGGTTAGGGTTAGGGTTAGGCTGAGGTTTAGGGTGAGGGTTAGGGTTAGGGTTTGGGTTAGGGTGAGGGTGAGGCTGAGGATTAGGGTTAGGTTTAAGATTAGGTTTAAGGTTAAGGTTAGGTTTAGGTTTAGGTTTAAGGTTAGGATTACAGTGAGGGTTAGGGTTAGGGTTAGGCTTAGGCTTAGGTTTAGGCTGAGGGTGAGGGTAAGGGTGGGGGTGAGGATTAGGTTTAGGGTTAGGGTTAGGGTTATGTTTATTGTTAGTGTTATGGTTAGGGTTAAGTTTGCGGTGAGGGTCAGGCTGAGGTTGAGGGTTATGTTTAGGGTTAGGGTCAGGGTTAGGGTAAGGGTTATGGTTATTGTTAGGGTTAGGGTTAGAGTTACTGTGAGGTTGAGGGTGAGTGTGAGGGTTTTGGTTAGGGTGAGGTTTAGGGTGGGGTTTAGGGTTTGGCTTAGGGTAAGGCTTAGGGTGAGGGTGAGATTTAGGGTTAGGGTGAGTGTTAGGGTTAGGGTGAGGGTGAAGGTTAGTTTGAGGTTTAGGGATAGGTTTAGGATTAGCATTAGCTTGAGGGTGATTATGAGGGTTAGTTTGAGGGTTAGGCTTAGGCTTAGGGTTAGGCTGAGGGTGAGGGTGGGGGTGAGGATTAGGGTTATGTTGATGTTTCGGGTTTGGGTTAGGTTTATTTTTAGGGTTAGGCTTAGAGTTACAGTGAGGGTGAAGGTGCGGGTTAGGGTTAGGTTTAGGGTTAGGGTGGGGTTTAGGGTTTGGGTTAGAGTAAATGTTAGGGTGAGGGTGAGGTTTAGGGTGATTTATAGGGTTAGGGGGAGGGTAAGGGGGAGGGTTTGGGTTAGAGTTACAGTGAGGTTGAGGGTGAGGGTGAGGGTTTTGTTTAGGGTAGGGTTAGGGTTAGTGTTAGGGTGAGTGTGAGGTTTAGGGTTACAGTTAGGGTGAGGAGGAGTGTTAGGGTGAGGGTTAGGTTTAGGGTTAGTGTTAGGGTTAGGGAGAGGGGGAGGGTTAGGTTGAGGTTTAGAGATAGGGTCAGGTTTAGGATTAGGGTTAGGGTGAGGGTGAGTATGAGGGTTAGGGTGAGAGTTAGGCTTACTCTTAGGGTTAGGCTGAGGGTGAGGGTGGGGGTGAGGATTAGGGTTAGGGTGATGGTTCAGGTTTGGGTTAGTGTAATTTTTAGGGTTAAGGTTAGAGTTACGGTGAGGGTGAGGGTGTGGTTGAGGGTTAGGGTGGGGTTTAGGGTTTGGCTTAGGGTAAGGCTTAGGGTGAGGGTGAGGTTTAGGGTGAGATATAGGGTTAGGGGGAGGGTTAGGGGGAGGGTTCGGGTTAGGGTTAGGGTTAGTGTTAGGGTGAAGGTGAGGGTTAGGTTGAGGTTTAGTGTTAGGGTTTGGGTTAGTGTGAGGGTTAGTGTTAGTGTTAGGGTTAGTGTTAGGGTGAGGGTAAATGTTAGGGTGAGGGTTTAGGTTAGGTGAGGTTTATGGTTAGGGTGAGGGTTAGGATTAGGGTTAGAGTTATTGTTAAGTTTAGGTTTAGGGTTAGGCTTATGGTTAGGCTGAGGGTGAGGTTGAGGGTGAGGGTTAGGATTAGGGTGAGGGTTAGGGTTAGTGTTAGGGAGAGTTTTAGGATGAGGGTTAGGGTTAGGATTAGGTTTAGGGTAAGGGCTAGGGGAAGGTGAGTTTTAGGATTAGGGTTAGGTTGAGGTTTAGGGTTAGGGTTAGGGTAAGGGCTAGGGGAGGGTTAGTTTTAGGGTTAGGGTTAGGTTGAGGTTTATGGTTAGGTTTAGTGTTAGGGTGAGGGTGAGGTTTAGGGATGGAGTTAGGGTTAGCATGAGGCTGAGGGTGAGGGTTAGGGTTAGAGTGCGTGTTAGGGTTAAAGTTATTGTGAGGGTTAAGCTCAGGGTGAGGTTTAGGGTTAGGGTTAGGATTAGGATTAGGGTTAGGGTTTCGGTGATTGTGTGGGTTAGGAATAGTATTAGGTTGAGGGTTAGGATTAGGGTGAGGGTTATGTTTAGTGCTAGGATTACGGTTTCGGTGAGGGTGAGTGTGAGGGTTAGTGTTATGGTGAAGTTTAGTGTTAGGGTTAGGGTTAGAGTTAGGCTTAGGGTGAGGGTGAGGTTTAGGGGTAGAGTTAGGTTTAGGGAGGAGGGTTAGGGTAAGGGTTATGGTTAGGGTGAGGATTAGGATGGGGGTGACGGTAAGGCTAAAAATGAGGGTTATGCTGAGGGTGAGGGTTACGGTAAGGGTTAGGGTTAGGGTTAAGGTGAGTGTTAGGTTTAGTGTTAGGGTGCAGCTGAGGGTTAGATTGAGGATTAGTGTTAGGGTTAGTGTGAGCTTTAGGGTGAGGATGAGCGTTAGGGTTAGGGTGAGGGCTAGGGTGAGGGTGAGGGTTAGGATTAGTGTTAGGTTGAGCGTTAGGATTAGGCTTAGCCATAAGCTTAGGCTTATGCTGAGTATGAGTGTGAGGGTTAGTGTTAGGGGTAGGGTGAGTGTTAGGGTTAGGGTTAGGATGAGGTTTAGGTTTAGGCTTAGGCTTAGGGTGAGGGTTAGCGTTAGGTTTAGGGTTAGGGTGAGGTTTAGGGTTTGGGTTAGGGTTAGAGTTAGTTTTAGGCCAAGCAGGAGGTTTAGGGTTAGAGTTAGGGTTTGGGTGATGGTTAGGTTGAGGGTTAGGGTTAGTGTTAGGTTTAAGATTACGTTGAGAGTTAGGGGGAGGGTTAGGGTTAGGGTTAGGCTTAGGCTTAGGCTTAGGTGGAGCATGAGGGTGAGGGTTAGGGTTCGGGTTAGCCTGAGGGTTAGGGTAACCGTTAGGGTGAAGGTTAAGATGAGGTTTATTATTAGGATTAGGGGAAGGGTGAGGGCTAGGGTGAGGGTTAGGTTGAGGGCTAGTTTTAGGGATAGGGTTAGGTTTAGGATTACGGTTAGAGTGAGGGTGAGTGTGAGGGTTAGGTTTAGGCTTAGGGTTAGGCTTAGAGTTAGGGTGAGAGTTAGGGTTAGGGCTTGGGTTATGGTGAGGTTGAGGCTGGGGATTAGGGTTAGGTTTAGGGTTAGGTTTAGGGTTAGGGTTAGTGTTAGTGTTAGAGTTAGGGTTATGGTGAGGATTAGGGTTAGGATTAGGGATAGGGTTAGGCTTAGGTTTACGCTGAGGGTGAGTTTGGGTGTGAGGATTAGAGTTAGGGTTAGGGTTAGGCTCAAGGTTAGGCTTATTGTTAGTGTTATGGTTAGGATTAAGTTTGCAATGAGGGTGAGCCTGAGGGTAAGGTTTATGGTTAATGTTATGTTTAGGGTTAGGATTAGTGTTATATTTAGGGTTAGGGTTAGAGATACTGTGAGGTTGAGGGTGAGAGTGAGGGTTAGGGTTTGGGTGAGGTTTAGGGTTAGGTTTAGGTTTAGGGTTAGGGTGATTGTGAGGGTTAGGTTTAGGTTTATAGTTAGGCTGAGCATGAGGGTGAGGATAAGGGTGAGGGTTAGGGTGAAGTTGAGGGTTCGTGTTAGGGTGAGAGTTAGGGTTAGGTTAAGTTTAGGTTTAGGGTGAGGGTTAGAGTTAGGTTTAGGGTGAGCATTATGGTTAGGGTTAGGTTGAGGCTTAGGGTAAGGGTAAGGATGAGGTTAAGGGTTAGGGTTAGGGTGAGGGTTTGGATGAGGATTAGGATTAAGATTAGGGTTAGGGTTAGGGCTCGGGTGAGGGTGAGGATTAGGCTTAGTGTTAGGTTAAGGTTTAGGTTTAGGGTTAGGGTTAGGGTGAGGGTTAGGATGAGGGTTAGGGTTTCGGTGAGGGTGAGGGTTAGGGTGAGGGTGAGGGTTAGGGTTAGGATTATTGTTAGGGTGAGCTTGAATGTTAGCATTAGTGTTAGGGTCAGGTTTAGGGTTAGGATTAGTGTTATTGTTAGGGTTAGGGTTAGAGTTAGGGTGAGGTGGAGGTTTAGCGTTGGCGTAAGGGTCAGGTTTAGGGTGAGGTTTAGTGTTAGAGTTAGGATTAGGGTTAGGGTGAGGGTGAGGTATGTGGTTAGATTTAGGTTTAGTTGGAGGCTTAGGTTGAGGGTTAGGGTTAGGGTTAGTGTTAGGGTTAAGGTTAGGGTGAGGGTTAGGTTGAGGTTTAGGGTTAGGGTTAGGTTTAGGGTTAGGATTAGTGTTAGGGTGAGGGTGAGTGTGAGGTTTAGGGTTAGAGTTAGCCTTTGGCTTAGGATTAGGCTGAGGGTGAGGGTGGGAGTGAGGATTAGGGTTAGGGTGATGGTTAGGATTATGTTTATATTGAGGGTTAGTGTTAGGGTTAGGTTTAGAGTTACAGTTAGGGTGAGGGTGAGGTTTAGGGGTAGAGTTAGGGTTAGGATGAGGGTTAGCGTTAGAGTGAGGGTTAGTGTTAGGGTTAGTGTGAAGTTTAGGGTGAGGATGAGGGTTAGGGTTAGGGAGAGGGCTAGTGACAGGGTGAGTTTTAGGGTTAGTGTTAGGGTGTGGGTAAGTGTTAGGGTGAGGGTTAGGATTATGGGGAGGGTTAGGATGAGGGTTAGAGTTAGGATTAGGTTTAGGGTGAGGGTGAGTGTGGGTGTTAGGTTTAGGTTTAGGGTTAGGCTTAGGTTTAGGCTGAGGGTGAGTTTGAGGTTGAGGGTTAGGGTTAGGGTGAGGGTTAGGGTAAAGTTTAGGGGGAGGGTTAGGAAGAGGGTTAGGGTTAGGATTAGGGTTGGGTGAGGGATAGGTTGAGGGTGAGGTTTAGGTTAGGGTTATGGTGAGGTTTATGGTTAGGGTAAGGTTGAGAGTTAGGGTTCGGGTTAACTTTAGGGTTAGGTTGAGGGTTAAGGTAAGGGTTTCAGTGAGGGTGAGGGTTACGTTTAGGTTGAGGGTTAGGGTTAAGATTATGGTTAGTGTGAGGGTGAGGTTTAGGGTTAGTGTTTGGGTGAGGTTTAGCAAGAGGGTTAGGGTTAGGATTAGGGTTACGGTGAGGTCTAGGGTGAGGGTGAGTTTTAGGATTAGGGTTAGGATGAGGGATAGGGTTAGGGTTAGTGTTAGGGTTAAGGTGAGGGTGAGGTTTAGGGTTAGATTTAGGGTTAGGGTGAGGCTGAGTTTGATGGTTAGGATTAGGGTTAGTGTTAGAATTAGGGTTAGGGTGAGGGTTAGGATGAGGTTTAGGGTTAGGATTTGGGTAAGGGTGAGCGCTAGGGTGAGGGCTAGGGTTATGGATAGGGTTAGGTTTAGGATTAGGGTTAGGGTGAGGGTGAGTGTGAGGGTTAGGGTTAGGTTTAGGCTTAGGCTTAGAGTTCGGGTGAGGGTGAGGGTTAGGGTTTGGGTTTTGGTGAGGCTGTGGCTGAGTATTAGGGTTAGTTTTAGGGTTAGGGTTAGTGTTAGCGTTAGGGTTAGGGTTATGGTGAGTGTTAGGTTAGGCTTAGGATTAGGCTTAGGGTGAGGGTGTGGGTGACGATTAGAGTTAGGGTTAGGCTTAGGCTTAGGGTTAGGGTTATTGTTAGTGTTATTGTTAGGGTTAAGATTGCAGTGAGGGTGAGGCTGAGGGTGAGGGTTATGGTTAGGGTTAGGGTTAGTGTTATTCTTAGGGTTAGAGTTTGAGATATGGTGAGGTTGAGGGTGAGGGTGAGAGTTAGGGTTTGGGTGAGGTTTAGGGTTAGGTTTAGGGTTAGGGTTTGGGTGAGGGTGAGGTTTCGGGCTAGAGTTAGGTTTAGGGGATGGTTAGGGTGAGGTTTAGGGTTAGGGTTAGTGTTATGGTTAGTGTGAGGTTGAGGGTTAGGTTGAGGTTTAGGGATAGGGTTAGGTTTAGGATTAGGGTTAGGGTGAGGATGAGTGTGAGGGTTAGGTTGATGGTTAGGATTAGGCTTAGGGTTAGGCTGAGGGCGAGTGTGGGGGTGAGGATTAGGGATAGGGTGATGGTTCGTGTTTGGGTTAGTGTTATTGTTACAGTTAGGGTTAGAATTACGGTGAGGGTGCGGGTGCGGGTGAGTGTTTGTGTTAGGGTTAGGGTGGGGTTTAGGGTTAAGGTTAGGGTTAGGGTGAGGGTGAGGTTTAGATATAGGGTTAGGGGGAGGGTTAGGGTGAGGGTTAGGCTTAGGGTTAGTGTTAGGGTTAGGTTGAGTGTGAGGGTTAGGTTGAGGTTTTGGGTTAGGCTTAGTGTGATGTTTAGTGTTAGTGTTAGGATTAGTGTTAGGGTGAGGGTAAGTGTTAGGGGGACGGTATGGGTTAGGGTGAGGGTTATGGTTAGGTTGAGGGTTAGGGTTAGGGTTAGAGTTATTGTTAGGTTTAAGTTTAGGGTTACGGTTACATTGAGGGTGAGGGTGAGGGTTAGGTTTGGGTTAGGTTGAGGTTTAGGGTTTGGGTTAGGGTTCGATTTAGGGTTAGGGTGAGGTTGAGGTTTATGGTTAGAGTTAGGTTAGGGTGAGTGTTAGGGTTAGTATTAGTTTGAGAGGTAGGGGGAGGGTTAGGGTTAGGGTTAGGTTTATGGATAGGATTAGGGTTAGGGTGAGGGTGAGTGTGTATGTTAGGGTTAGGTCTAGGGTTAGGCTTACGGTTAGGCTGAGGGTGAGGATTAGGGTGAGGGTTACGGTTTCTGTGAGGGTTAGGGTGAGGGTGATGTTTAGGGTTAGGATTAGGATTAGGGTTAGGGTTAGTCTGAGGGTGAGGGTGAGGGAGAGTGTTAAGGTGAGGATGAGGGTGAGGGTGTGGGTGAGGGCCAGGGTGAGGGTGAGGGTTAGGGGTAGGTTTAGCGTGAGATTTGGGGTTAGGGTGATGGTTAGGGTTAGTGTGAGTGTTAATGTTAGGGTTAGGGTTAGTGTTAGGTTTAGGGTAAGTGTTAGGGTGAGGTTTATCGTTAGGGTGAGGTTTATGGTTAGGGTAAGGTTTAGGGTTAGGGTTAGGGTTATTGATAGGGTTAGGTTTAGGTTTACGGTTATGGTGAGGGTGAGGGTGAGGGTTAGGTTTAGGGTTAGGATGAGGTTTAGGTTTAGGGTTAGGTTTAGAATAAGGGTTAGGGTGATAGTGAGGTTTAGGGTTAGAATTAGGGTTTGTGACAGGGTTAGTGTTAGGGTGGGTTTATGGTTAGGGTTAGGGTGAGGGAGAGGTTTAGGGTTAGATTTAGGGTTAGTGTTATGGTGAGGTTTAGTGTTATGGTTAGGGTTAGTTTTAGGGTGAGTGTATGTGTTAGGGTGAGCGTTTGGGTTAGTGTGAGGGTTATCGTTAGGGTGAGGGTTAGGATTAGGTTTAGGGTTATTGTTAGGTTTCGGTTTAAGGTTAAGGTTACTGTGAGGGTGATGGTGAGGGTTAGGCTTAGATTTAGGGTGAGGTTTAGGGTGAGGTTTAGGGTTAGAGTTAGGGTTAGCATGAGGGTTACGTTGAGGGTTCGGGTAGGGTTAGTGTTAGGGTTAGGGTCAGGGTGAGAGTTAGGGGGTGGGTTAGGGTTAAAGTTAGGTTTAGTATTAGGGTTAGGTTGAGGGTATGTGTGTTAAGGTTCGGTTTAGGGTTAGTCTTAGGGTTAATCTGAGGGTGAGGTTGAGGGTGAGTGTTAGGGTTAGGGTAAGGGTTAGGGTTAGGGTTAGGTGTGGACTAGGGTGAGGGTTAGGGTGAGGGTTAGGTTTAGGGAAAGGGTTAGGTTTAGGGTTAGGCTTAGGGTGAGGGTTAGGTTTAGATTTTGAGTGAGAGTTAGGGTTTGGGTTAAGTTTAGGGTTAGGCTTAGGGTTAGGGTGAGGTTTAGGGTTAGGTTTTGGGTTAGGGTGAGGGTGAGTCTTAGGATTAGTGTTAGCTTTAGGGTTAGGGTTAGGGTTAGGTTTAGTGTTAGGGTTAGGATTAGGGTTACAGTGAGGTTTAAGTTTAGCGTTAGGGTAGTTTAGGCTTAGGGTTAGGCTGAGGGTGAGGGTGGGGGTGAGGATTAGGGTTAAGGGTTAGGGTTAGGGTTAAGTTTGCGGTGGGGGTGAGGCTGAGGGTGAGGGTTATGGTTAGGGTTAGTATTAGGTTTAGGGTTAGGGTTAGTCTTACTGTTGTGGTTAGGTTTAGAGTTATGGTGAGGTTGCATGTAAGGGTGAGGTTTAGGGTTACGGTGAGGTTTACTGTGAGGTTTAGGTTTAGGGTTAGGATTAGGGTTAGGGTTAGTGTAAGGGTTAGGATTAGAGTAATGGTGAGGTTGAAGGTGAGGGTCAGGTTTAGGGTGGTTTTAGGGTGCGGTTTAGTGTTAAGGTTAGGGTTAGGGTGAGGGTCAGGTTTAGGGTTAGGGTTAGGGTCAGGCGGAGGTTTAAGGTGATGTTTAGGGTTAGGTTTAGTGTTAGCGTTAGGGTGAGGGTGAGGGTTAGGTTGAAGTTTAGGGATAGGGTTAGGTTTAGGAATACGGTTAAGGTGAGAGTGAGTATGAGGGTTAGTGTGAGGATTAGGCTTAGGCTTAGGTTTAGGCTGAGGGTGAGGGTGGGGGTGAGGATTAGGGTTAGGGTGATGGTTCGGGTTAGGTTTAGTGTTCTTGTTAGGGTTAGCGTTAGAGTTACAGTGAGGGTGAGGGTGCAGGTGAGGGTTAGGCATAGGATTAGAGTGGGGTTTAGAGTTAGGGTTAGAGTAAGGGTGAGGGTGAGGGTGAGGATTATGGTTAGATAAGGTTTAGGGGGAGGGTTATGGGGAGGGTTAGTATTAAGGTTAATGTTAGGGTTAGGTTGCGGGTGAGGGTTAGGTTGAGGGTGAGGGTTAGGTTGAGGTTTAGGTTTAGGGTTAGTGTGAGGGTTAGTGTTAGGGTTAGTGTTAGGGTGAGGGTAAGTGTTAGGGTGAGGGTATGGGTTAAGGTGAGGTTTATGTTTAGGGTGAGGTTTAGGATTAGTTTTAGGATGAGGGCTAGGTTGAGGGTGAGGTTCAGTGTTAGGGGTAGGGTGAGGTTTGGGGCTAGGGTTAGGGTTAGGGTTAGGTTTAGTGTGAGTGTGAGGTATAGGGTTAGAGTTAGGGTTAATGTGAGGCTGAGGGTAAGTTTTAGGGTTAGGGTTAGGATTAATATTAGGGTAAGGGTTAGGTTTAGGGTGAGGGTTAGCGTGAGGGTGAGGGTTAGGGTTAGGATTAGTATTAGGGTTAGGGTTAGGTTGAGTGTGGGGGTTAGGGTTAGGGTTATCCTTAGGGTTAGGCTGAGGGTGAGGGTGAGGGTTATGGTTAGGGTGACGTTTAGGTTTCGGGTTACGGTTAGGATTAGGGTTAGGGTTAGTTTGAGGGTTTGGGTTAGGGTAAGGATGAGGGTTAAGGTTAGGGTTAGGGTGAGGGTTAGGATGAGGATTAGTGTTATGATTAGTGTTAGGGTGAGGTCTAGGGTGAGGGTGAGGACTAGGGTTAGTGTTAGGGTAAGGTTTAGGGTTCGGGTTCGGGTTAGGGTTCGGGTTAAGCTGAGGGTTAGTGTTACAGTGATGTTGAGGGTCAGGGTTATTGTGAGGGTTAGGTTTAGGGTTAGGGTCAGGGTGAGGGTGAGGTTTAGGGTTAGTTTTAGGGTTCGGGTGAAGCTGAGGTTGAGTGATAGTTTTACAGTTAGTGTTAGGTTTAGGGTTAGGGTAAGGTTGAGTGTTAGGGTGAAGGTTAGGGTGAGGGTTAGGTTTAGGGTGAGGGTTAGGGTTAGGGTTAGGGGGAGGGTTCGGATGAGGGTTAGGGTTAGGATTAGGGTTAGGTTGAGGGCTAGGGTGAAGGTGAGGTTTAGGGTTAGAAATAGGGTGAGGTTTAGGGTTAGGGTTACTGTTAGGGTTAGGGTGAGGGTGAGGTTTAGGGTTAGAGTTATGGTAAAGGTGAGGCTGAGGTTGAGGGTTAGGATTAGGGTTAGGATTAGGATTAGGGTAAGGGTTAGGACTAGTGTGAAAGTTAGCGTTAGGGTTAGGGTTAGGGTTAGGGTTACACTGAGGGTTAGGGTGAGGGTGAGGGTTAGGGTTAGTCTTATGGTTACAGTGAAAGTGAATGTGTGTGTTAGAGTTAAGTTTAGGGTTAGGCTTAGGTTTAGGCTGAGGGTGAGTTTGAGGGTGAGGGTTAGGGTTAGGGGGAGGGTTAGGGTAAGGGTTAGGGGGAGGGTTAGGATGAGGGTTACGGTTAGTTTTAGGGTTAGGGTGAGGACTAGGGTGAGGGTTAGTTTTAGGGTTAGGGTCAGGGTGAGGTTTAGTGTTAGGGTTAGGGTGAGGGTGAGGCTGAGGGTGAGGGTTAGGGTTAGGATTAATGTTAGGCTTTGGCTTAAGGTAAGGTTTAGGTTGAGGGCGAAATTTAGTATTAGGGTTCAGGTTAGGATTAGGGTTAGGGTGAGGGTGAGGGTGAGGGTTAGGGTTAAGCTTAGTGTAAGGGATAGGCTTAGGTTTAGGCTGAGGTTGAGGGTGAGGTTTAGGGTTAGGTTGAGGTTTACCGTTAGGGTTAGGATGAGTGTGAGGGTTAGTTTAGGGTTAGGCTTAGGATTAGGCTGAGGGTGACTGTGTGGGTTAGGGTTAGGGTGAGGTTTAGGGTTCTGGGAAGGGTTAGGATTAGGCTTAGGGTTAGGGTGAGGTTTAGGGTGAGCGTGAGTGTGTGTGTTAGGGTTGGCTTTAGGGTTAGACTTAGGGTTATTCTGAGGGTGAGGGTGAGGTTGAGGT
Source organism: Dipodomys merriami (assembly GCF_024711535.1). Lineage (NCBI taxonomy): Eukaryota > Metazoa > Chordata > Mammalia > Rodentia > Heteromyidae > Dipodomys > Dipodomys merriami. Next base: position 4,651 of record NW_027202617.1, on the reverse strand, counting down.
TTAGGGTTAGCGTGAGGGTTAGGGTAAAGGTTAGAGGGAGATTTAGGAAGAAGGTTAGGGTTAGGTTTAGGGTTGGGTGAGGGCTATGGTGAGGGTGAGGGTTACGGTTAGGTTAAGGGATACGCTTATGGTTAGGCTGAGGTTGAGGGTAAGGGTTAGGGTTAGGGTGAGGTTTAGGGTTAGGGTTAAGATGAGGATTAGGGTTAGGCTTAGGCTTAGGATTAGGCTGAGGGTGAGGGTTTGGGTTAGGTTTAGGGTGGGGATTAGGGTTATGTGGAGGGTTAGGATGAGGGTTAGGGTTAGGGTGAGGTTTAGGGTGAGGGTGAGTATGTGTGTTAGGGTTAACTTTAGGGTTTGGCTTAGGGTTAGGCTGAGGTTGAGATTGAGACTGAGGGTTAGGGTTTGGGTAAGTGTTAGGATGAGGGTTATGAAGAGGGTTAGGGTTAGGATTAGGGTTGGGTGAGGGCTAGGGTGAGTGTGAGGTTTAGGTTTACCGTTAGGGTGAGGGTTAGGTTGAGGATGAGGGTTAGGCTTAGGGTTAGGATTCGGTTTAGGGTAAGGGTTAGGGTGAATGTGAGAGTTAGGGTTAGGGCTAGGGTTTATGTTAGGGTGAGGGTGAGGCTGAGGATTAGGGTTAGGTTTAGGGTTAGGTTTAGGTTTAGTGTTAGGGTTAGGGTTCCTGTTACAGTGAGGGTTGGGGTTAGGGTTAGGGTTAGGTTAAGGCTTAGATTTAGGGTGAGGGTTAGGATGAGGATTAGGTTTAAGATTAGGGTTAGGGTGAGGGCTACAGTGAAGGTGAGAATTAGGGTTAATGTTAGGGTAAGGTTTAGAGTTAGGATTAGGGTGAGGGTTAGGATGAGAGTTAAGGTTAGGGTGAGGGTTAGGGTAGGTTTAGGGTTTGGGTTAGGATTAGGGTTAGGGTGAGGTTAAGTGTTAGCACTAGTATTAGGGTTAGGGTTAGGGTTAGGTTTAGGGTTAGAATTACTGCTATTGTTAGGATTAGGTTTAGATTTATGGTGAGGGTGAGGGTGAGTGTTAGGGTTAGGGCGAGGTTGAGGTTTAGGGTTAGGATTAGGGTTAGGGTGAAGTTGAGGTTTATGGTTAGATTTAGGTTTAGTTGGAGGGTTAGTTCAAGGGTTAGGGTTAGGTTAAGTTTTAGGGTTAAGGTTAGGTTAGGGGTTAGGTTGAGGTTTATTGTTAGCGTTAGGATTAGGGTTAGGGTGAGGGTGAGTGTGAGGTTTAGGGTTAGGGTTAGGCTTAGGCTTAGGCTTTGGGTTAGGCTGAGGGTAGGTGTGAGGATTAGGGTTAGGGTGATGGTTAGGGTTAGGGTGAGGGTGAGAGTTAGTGTTAGGTTTAGGGTTAGAGTTAGGGTTAGGGTGAGAGTGAGGTTTAGTGGTAGAGATAGGGTGAGGGTCAGTGTTAGGGTTAGAGTGAGGTTTAGGGTGGGGGTAATGGTAAGGGTTAAGGTGTGAGTTAGGCTGAGGGTGAGGGTTACAGTAAGGGTGAGGGTTAGGGTTAGGGTGAGGGTTAGGATTAGGGTTAGGTTGAGAGTGAGGGTTTAATTGAGGATTAGTGTTAGGGTTAGTGTGGAGTTTAGGGTGAAGATGAGGGTTAGGGTTAGGGCGAGGTCTAGGGAGAGGGTGAGGTTTAGGGTTAGTGTTAGGGTGAGGTTTAGGGTTAGGATGATGGTTACGGTTAGTGTGAGGTTTAGTGTTAGGTTTAGGGTTAGTGTTAGGGTGAGGGTAAGTGTTAGGGTGAGGGTTAGGGTTAGGGAGTGGGTTACCTTTAGGGTGAGGGATAGGGTTAGGGTTAGGGTTATTGTTAGCATTAGGGTTAGGGTTAAAGTTATGGTCAGGTTGAGGGTGAGGGTTAGGATTAGGGCTAGAATGGGGTTTAGGGATTGGGTTAGGATTAGGGTTAGGGTCAGGTTGAGGTTTAGTGTTAGATTTAGGGTTAGGGTGAGGCTGAGGGTGAGGGTTAGGGTTAGGATTAATGTTAGGGTTAGGCTTAAGTTGAGGGTTAGGTTGAGGATGAGGGTTAGGGTTAGGATTAGGAGTAGGATTAGGATTAGTGTTAGGGTGAGCGTGAGGGTTAGGGTTAGGGTTAGGGATAGGCTTAGGGTCAGGCTGAGGTTGAAGGTGAGGGTTAGTGTTAGGGTGAGATTTAGGGTTAGGGTTAGGGTGAGTGTGAGGGTTAGGGTTAGGCTTAGGGTTAGGATTCTGTAGGGAGCCGAGGCAAGACTCCGCCCACTCCCTTGCAGCTTTGAGGTAACCACCCCAGACGGTGCTTGGCGGGACGCCTGCGCTGTGCGCGTGCGCGAGCCAGGTAGAGTCCCCAGCCAATCCCATGACACCTGGTGACGGTGAAAGGCAGGCGACCAACAATAGAAAGACCCGCGTTTCGATTCTCCTATATAAGCGGCTGTGTTTCGGGTGCACGCTCTCTCGCGCCCAAGCTCTCCTACAACTAAAAGGCTCTCCAATAAAGCGTGATCTGAGAAGACTCCTGGTGTGGTGGTCGTTTTTCCTTGCTGGTCGAGTAGACGGTCGCTACAAGTGGTGCTGAAACCCGGGAACGAACCTGGGACGGGACCCGCGCGAGGGGCCGAACCGGAGCCAGAACTCAACACGCGGAGAGGGGACGTCGGTAAACATCCCCCGGTATGCTGTTCACTGTAGATTTAGATATTTATTGGTTGCTTGCATTGCTTCTTCCTTTGTGGCTTGTCTTTTTGATGGTGCGCACTTGCCTCGAGGAGGGAGGGTTTGATTTAATCCAGGAAGGATGCAAAGTACTAACACGGCATCAGGATAGTCTATCAGAGTCAGCATACAGTAAGGGGGAGGAAAATAGGCCTAAAAGAAAAAGGGAAAAAAGACAAAAGGATCCTAAAGAATTAAAGCAAGAGGGGCTGCAGCCCTCACAAAAGGAGAAGGGTTTCAGAGAGGAGGGGGTCTCAAGGAGACCCCCATGCCCTTCTTTAAAAGCAAACCGGTTCTCAGCCCTACATGTGGAAGGGCGGGACCAAGAATATAGTAATCTTGTGAGTGACTCAGAGGAAGAAATGTTAGAGGAGGAGGGAGAGCAGCTCGATCCAGCTGATAGTGAAGAGTTAGAAGAGGCTGCGGCGGAGCACGAGGCAGACAGATATGGAGGGTGGCGCCCCCTGGGGGTGGGAGTACCGCAGCAGCCAGGGAGAGGAAACGGAGCTGCCCCTCATCCGTCGGCCCCCCCGCCGTGCCCGCCGGCAGGGAAGAGTCACTTTATAAAAGAAAACACCTGCTCGCGATTACCAGCCGCTTTCCCAGTCTTTGAGAATCCCATTACTGCTGAAAGAAATTTTGAGCCGGTTTCCTACTCCCAGTTAAAAGATTTAGTTGAGGCAGTCAGGACTTATGGAGTGACGGCCAATTATACCACTGCCTTGCTTCAAAGGCTAACTATTAATGCTATGATTCTGTGGGAGCAAAAATTGTTCAATATTTTCCTGAATTAGTGGCTAAACAGGCAATTTTGATCTGAAAAAAAAAGGCAATTTTGGGTATAAAGTATTGTTTGATGCACTTTGCAAAAATTCCAGATAAATTAATTATTCCATACACCCGTGAGCAAGTTGAAATTTTAGCAGCCACAATGGATATGTGGGCAATTCTTGTTTGCTCATTTCCAAATGTAATTGATAATCATTATCCTAAGCATCCTCTGCTTGCCATAGTTAACAAAAATTTAGTGTATTTTCCTGTTGTCACTTCAAAGGAGCCCTTGGCTGATGCTCTGACCATCTTTACGGATGGATCAAAATCTGGACAAGGTGCCTTTTTTGTTCAAGGACACAAACAGCCGGTAGTCTTTAATTTTCGGCCGAATGCCCCACAGGCTGTTGAATGTTTAATTGTGCTTGAAGTTTTTAAAAGATTTGATTAACCTTTTAATTTATTTTCTGATTCATTATATGTTGTAAATGCCGTTGCTTCTCTTGAAGTTGCTGCTTCAGTTAAGCAGGCCAGTACAATTTCTAATGTTTTGTTACAGATTCAATCCCTTATCTTAAACAGAAAACATCCTTTTTATATTGGACATATTCACGCCCACTCTATGTTGCCGGGCCCGATGGCAAAGTGTAATGATTTGGTGGACCAGGCAACTCGGGCTATGGCTCTGGTTGCTGCTGATCCTGTAGAATTGGCAAAAGACTTTCATAGATTGTATCATGTACCTGCTAATACCCTTAGGAAAAGATATAATTTGTCCAGGCATGTGGCAAGAGATATTGTTAAAGCCTGTAAATCTTGTGTTACCTTTCTTCATCCTCCCCATGTGGGGGTAAACCCCAGGGGGTTGAGACCAAACGCCCTATGGCAAATGGATGTTACTCATCTGACGGAATTTGGTAAGTTGAAATATTTACATGTGTCTGTGGACACCTTTTCTGGTGTCATTCATGCCACACCTCTGGCAGGAGAAAAGGTGTCTCACGTCAGAATACACTGCTTAAAAGCTTGGGCAGCTTGGGGAAAGCCCCTTAGACTTAAGACGGATAATGGCCCTGCTTATACTTCCCATGGTTTTCGCGCCTTTTGCGCACAAATGCAGGTTGCCCACACCACCGGATTGCCCTACAATCCTCAAGGACAAGGTATAGTGGAAAGAG